>NC_086451.1:458821527-459121527 GCF_028390025.1 Pseudophryne corroboree | reverse complement strand
ATGGCTGGCACTACTGCCGCATATACCGGGTTACTGTGATCACTGGCCCTGTATATGTGTGATGTATTACATACACTGCACTATGTATGGCTGGCACTACTGCCGCATATACCGGGTTACTGTGATCACTGGTCCTGTATATGTCTGATGTATTACATACACTGCACTATGTATGGCTGGCACTACTGCCGCATATACCGGGTTACTGTGATCACTGGTCCTGTATATGTCTGATGTATTACACACACTGCACTATGTATGACTGGCACAACTGCCGCATATACCGGGTTACTGTGATCACTGGTCCTGTATATGTCTGATGTATTATATACACTGCACTATGTATGGCTGGCACTACTGCCGCATATACCGGGTTACTGTGATCACTGGCCCTGTATATATCTGATGTATTACATACACTGCACTATGTATGGCTGGCACTACTGCCGCATATACCGGGTTACTGTGATCACTGGTCCTGTATATGTCTGATGTATTACATACACTGCACTATGTATGGCTGGCCCTACTGCCGCATATACCGGGTTACTGTGATCACTGGTCCTGTATATGTCTGATGTATTACATACACTGCACTATGTATGGCTGGCACTACTGCCGCATATACCGGGTTACTGTCATCACTGATCCTGTATATGTCTGATGTATTACATACACTGCACTATGTATGGCTGGCACTACTGCCGCATATACCGGGTTACTGTGATCACTGGTCCTGTATATGTCTGATGTATTACATACACTGCACTATGTATGGCTGGCACTACTGCCGCATATACCGGGTTACTGTGATCACTGGTCCTGTATATGTCTGATGTATTACACACACTGCACTATGTATGACTGGCACAACTGCCGCATATACCGGGTTACTGTGATCACTGGTCCTGTATATGTCTGATGTATTATATACACTGCACTATGTATGGCTGGCACTACTGCCGCATATACCGGGTTACTGTGATCACTGGCCCTGTATATATCTGATGTATTACATACACTGCACTATGTATGGCTGCCACTACTGCCGCATATACCGGGTTACTGTGATCACTGGTCCTGTATATGTCTGATGTATTACATACACTGCACTATGTATGGCTGGCACTACTGCCGCATATACCGGGTTACTGTGATCACTGGTCCTGTATATGTCTGATGTATTACATACACTGCACTATGTATGGCTGGCCCTACTGCCGCATATACCGGGTTACTGTGATCACTGGCCTGTATATGTCTGATGTATTACATACACTGCACTATGTATGGCTGGCACTACTGCCGCATATACCAGGTTACTGTGATCACTGGTCCTGTATATGTCTGATGTATTATATACACTGCACTATGTATGGCTGGCACTACTGCTGCATATACCGGGTTACTGTGATCACTGGTCCTGTATATGTCTGATGTATTACATACACTGCACTATGTATGGCTGGCACTACTGCCGCATATACCGGGATACTGTGATCACTGGTCCTGTATATGTCTGATGTATTACATACACTGCACTATGTATGGCTGGCACTACTGCCGCATATACCGGGTTACTGTGATCACTGGTCCTGTATATGTCTGATGTATTACATACACTGCACTATGTATGACTGGCACTACTGCCGCATATACCGGGATACTGTGATCACTGGCCCTGTATATGTCTGATGTATTACATACACTGCACTATGTATGGCTGGCACTACTGCCACATATACCGGGTTACTGTGATCACTGGTCCTGTATATATCTGATGTATTACATACACTGCACTATGTATGGCTGGCACTACTGCTGCATATACCGGGTTACTGTGATCACTGGTCCCTGTATATGTCTGATGTATTACATACACTGCACTATGTATGGCTGGCACTACTGCCGCATATACCGGGTTACTGTGATCACTGGCCCTGTATATATCTGATGTATTACATACACTGCACTATGTATGGCTGGCACTACTGCCGCATATACCGGGTTACTGTGATCACTGGTCCTGTATATATCTGATGTATTACATACACTGCACTATGTATGGCTGGCACTACTGCCGCATATACCGGGTTACTGTGATCACTGGTCCTGTATATGTCTGATGTATTACATACACTGCACTATGTATGGCTGATCTACTGCTACATATACCGGGTTACTGTGATCACTGGTCCTGTATATGTCTGATGTATTCCACACACTGCACTATGTATGGCTGATCCTACTGCCACATATACCGGGTTACTGTGATCACTGGCCCTGTATATGTCTGATGTATTACATACACTGCACTATGTATGGCTGATCCTACTGCCACATATACCGGGTTACTGTGATCACTGGCCCTGTATATATCTGATGTATTACATACACTGCACTATGTATGGCTGGCACTACTGCCGCATATACCGGGTTACTGTGATCACTGGTCCTGTATATGTCTGATGTATTACATACACTGCACTATGTATGGCTGGCCCTACTGCTGCATATACCGGGTTACTGTGATCACTGGTCCTGTATATGTCTGATGTATTACATACACTGCACTATGTATGGCTGGCCACTACTGCTACATATACCGGGTTACTGTGATCACTGGTCCTGTATATGTCTGATGTATTACATACACTGCACTATGTATGGCTGGCACAACTGCCGCATATACCGTGTTACTGTGATCACTGGTCCTGTATATGTCTGATGTATTACACACACTGCACTATGTATGGCTGGCCCTACTGCCGCATATACCGGGTTACTGTGATCACTGGCCCTGTATATGTCTGATGTATTACATACACTGCACTATGTATGGCTGGCACTACTGCCGCATATACCGGGTTACTGTGATCACTGGTCTCCTGTATATGTCTGATGTATTACACACACTGCACTATGTATGGCTGGCACTACTGCCGCATATACTGGGTTACTGTGATCACTGGTCCTGTATATGTCTGATGTATTACATACACTGCACTATGTATGGCTGGCACTACTGCTGCATATACCGGGTTACTGTGATCACTGGTCCTGTATATGTCTAGATGTATTACATACACTGCACTATGTATGGCTGGCACTACTGCCGCATATACCGGGTTACTGTGATCGCTGGCCCTGTATATGTCTGATGTATTACATACACTGCACTATGTATGGCTGGCACTCCTGCCACATATACCGGGTTACTGTGATCACTGGTCCTGTATATGTCTGATGTATTACATACACTGCACTATGTATGGCTGGCACTACTGCCGCATATCCTGGGTTACTGTGATCACTGGCCCTGTATATGTCTGATGTATTACATACACTGCACTATGTATGGCTGGTCCTACTGCCGCATATACCGGGTTACTGTGATCACTGGTCCTGTATATGTCTGATGTATTACATACACTGCACTATGTATGCTGGCACTACTGCCGCATATACCGGGTTACTGTGATCACTGGTCCTGTATATGTCTGATGTATTACATACACTGCACTATGTATGGCTGGCCCTACTGCCGCATATACCGGGTTACCGTGATCACTGGTCCTGTATATGTCTGATGTATTACATACACTGTACTATGTATGGCTGGCACTACTGCCACATATACCAGGTTACTGTGATCACTGGCCCTGTATATGTCTGATGTATTACATACACTGCACTATGTATGGCTGGCACTACTGCCACATATACCGGGTTACTGTGATCACTGGTCCTGTATATGTCTGATGTATTACATACACTGCACTATGTATGGGTGGCACTACTGCCGCATATACCGGGTTACTGTGATCACTGGTCCTGTATATGTCTGATGTATTACATACACTGCACTATGTATGGCTGGCACTACTGCCGCATATACCGGGTTACTGTGATCACTGGTCCTGTATATGTCTGATGTATTACATACACTGCACTATGTATGGCTGGCACTACTGCCACATATACCGGGTTACTGTGATCACTGGTCCCTGTATATGTCTGATGTATTACATACACTGCACTATGTATGGCTGGCACTACTGCCGCATATACCGGGTTACTGTGATCACTGGTCCTGTATATGTCTGATGTATTACATACACTGCACTATGTATGGCTGGCACTACTGCCGCATATACCGGGTTACTGTGATCACTGGTCCTGTATATGTCTGATGTATTACATACACTGCACTATGTATGGCTGGCACTACTGCCACATATACCGGGTTACTGTGATCACTGGCCCTGTATATGTCTGATGTATTACACACACTGCACTATGTATGGCTGGCCCTACTGCTACATATACCGGGTTACTGTGATCACTGGTCCTGTATATGTCTGATGTATTACATACACTGCACTATGTATGGCTGGTCTACTGCCGCATATACCGGGATACTGTGATCACTGGCCCTGTATATGTCTGATGTATTTCATACACTGCACTATGTATGGCTGGCACTACTGCCGCATATACCGGGTTACTGTGATCACTGGTCCTGTATATGTCTGATGTATTACATACACTGCACTATGTATGGCTGGCCCTACTGCCGCATATACCGGGTTACTGTGATCACTGGTCCTGTATATGTCTGATGTATTACATACACTGCACTATGTATGGCTGGCACTACTGCCACATATACCGGGTTACTGTGATCACTGGTCCTGTATATGTCTGATGTATTACATACACTGCACTATGTATGGCTGGCCCTACTGCCGCATATACCGGGTTACTGTGATCACTGGTCCTGTATATGTCTGATGTATTACATACACTGCACTATGTATGGCTGGCACTACTGCCACATATACCGGGTTACTGTGATCACTGGTCCTGTATATGTCTGATGTATTACACACACTGCACTATGTATGGCTGGCACTACTGCCGCATATACCGGGTTACTGTGATCACTGGTCCTGTATATGTCTGATGTATTACATACACTGCACTATGTATGGCTGGCACTACTGCCGCATATACCGGGTTACTGTGATCACTGCCCCTGTATATGTGTGATGTATTACATACACTGCACTATGTATGGCTGGCACTACTGCCGCATATACCGTGTTACTGTGATCACTGGTCCTGTATATGTCTGATGTATTACATACACTGCACTATGTATGGCTGGCACTACTGCCGCATATACCGTGTTACTGTGATCGCTGGTCCTGTATATGTCTGATGTATTACATACACTGCACTATGTATGGCTGGCACTACTGCCGCATATACCGGGTTACTGTGATCACTGGCCCTGTATATGTCTGATGTATTACATACACTGCACTATGTATGGCTGGCACTACTGCCGCATATACCGGGTTACTGTGATCACTGGTCCTGTATATGTCTGATGTATTACACACACTGCACTATGTATGGCTGACACTACTGCCGCATATACCGGGTTACTGTGATCACTGGTCCTGTATATGTCTGATGTATTACATACACTGCACTATGTATGGCTGGCACTACTGCCGCATATACCGGGTTACTGTGATTACTGGCCCTGTATATGTCTGATGTATTACATACACTGCACTATGTATGGCTGCTCCTACTGCCGCATATACCGGGTTACTGTGATCACTGGCCCTGTATATGTCTGATGTATTACATACACTGCACTATGTATGGCTGGCACTACTGCAGCATATACCGAGTTACTGTGATCACTGGTCCTGTATATGTCTGATGTATTACATACACTGCACTATGTATGGCTGGCACTACTGCAGCATATACCGAGTTACTGTGATCACTGGTCCTGTATATGACTGATGTATTACATACACTGCACTATGTATGGCTGGTCCTACTGCCGCATATACCGGGATACTGTGATCACTGGCCCTGTATATGTCTGATGTATTACATACACTGCACTATGTATGGCTGGCACTACTGCCGCATATACCGGGTTACTGTGATCACTGGTCCTGTATATGTCTGATGTATTACATACACTGCACTATGTATGGCTGGTCCTACTGCCGCATATACCGGGATACTGTGATCACTGGCCCTGTATATGTCTGATGTATTACATACACTGCACTATGTATGGCTGGCACTACTGCCGCATATACCGGGTTACTGTGATCACTGGTCCTGTATATGTCTGATGTATTACATACACTGCACTATGTATGGCTGGCACTACTGCTACATATACCGGGTTACTGTGATCACTGGTCCTGTATATGTCTGATGTATTACACACACTGCACTATGTATGGCTGGCCCTACTGCCGCATATACCGGGTTACTGTGATCACTGGCCCTGTATATGTCTGATGTATTACACACACTGCACTATGTATGGCTGGCACTACTGCTACATATACCGGGTTACTGTGATCACTGGTCCTGTATATGTCTGATGTATTACATACACTGCACTATGTATGGCTGGCACTACTGCTACATATACCGGGTTACTGTGATCACTGGTCCTGTATATGTCTGATGTATTACATACACTGCACTATGTATGGCTGGCACTACTGCCGCATATACCGGGTTACTGTGATCACTGGTCCTGTATATGTCTGATGTATTACATACACTGCACTATGTATGGCTGGCACTACTGCTACATATACCGGGTTACTGTGATCACTGGTCCTGTATATGTCTGATGTATTACATACACTGCACTATGTATGGCTGGCACTACTGCCGCATATACCGGGTTACTGTGATCACTGGTCCTGTATATGTCTGATGTATTACACACACTGCACTATGTATGGCTGGCACTACTGCCGCATATACCGGGTTACTGTGATCACTGGTCCTGTATATGTCTGATGTATTACACACACTGCACTATGTATGGCTGGCCCTACTGCTACATATACCGGGTTACTGTGATCACTGGTCCTGTATATGTCTGATGTATTACATACACTGCACTATGTATGGCTGGCCCTACTGCTACATATACCGGGTTACTGTGATCACTGGTCCTGTATATGTCTGATGTATTACATACACTGCACTATGTATGGCTGGCACTACTGCCGCATATACCGGGTTACTGTGATCACTGGCCCTGTATATGTCTGATGTATTACATACACTGCACTATGGCTGGCCCTACTGCCGCATATACCGTGTTACTGTGATCACTGGTCATGTATATGTCTGATGTATTACATACACTGCACTATGTATGGCTGGCCCTACTGCTACATATACCGGGTTACTGTGATCACTGGTCCTGTATATGTCTGATGTATTACATACACTGCACTATGTATGGCTGGCACTACTGCCGCATATACCGGGTTACTGTGATCACTGGTCCTGTATATGTCTGATGTATTACATACACTGCACTATGTATGGCTGGCACTACTGCCGCATATACCGGGTTACTGTGATCACTGGTCCTGTATATGTCTGATGTATTACATACACTGCACTATGTATGGCTGGCACTACTGCCGCATATACCGGGTTACTGTGATCACTGGTCCTGTATATGTCTGATGTATTACATACACTGCACTATGTATGGCTGGTCCTACTGCCGCATATACCGGGTTACTGTGATCACTGGTCCTGTATATGTCTGATGTATTACATACACTGCACTATGTATGGCTGGCCCTACTGCTACATATACCGGGTTACTGTGATCACTGGTCCTGTATATGTCTGATGTATTACATACACTGCACTATGTATGGCTGGCACAACTGCCGCATATACCGTGTTACTGTGATCACTGGTCCTGTATATGTCTGATGTATTACATACACTGCACTATGTATGGCTGGCCCTACTGCCACATATACCGGGTTACTGTGATCACTGGCCCTGTATATGTCTGATGTATTACATACACTGCACTATGTATGGCTGGCACTACTGCCGCATATACCGGGTTACTGTGATTACTGGCCTGTATATGTCTGATGTATTACATACACTGCACTATGTATGGCTGGCACTACTGCCGCATATACCGGGTTACTGTGATCACTGGCCCTGTATATGTCTGATGTATTACATACACTGCACTATGTATGGCTGCTCCTACTGCCGCATATACCGGGTTACTGTGATCACTGGCCCTGTATATGTCTGATGTATTACATACACTGCACTATGTATGGCTGGCCCTACTGCTGCATATACCGGGTTACTGTGATCACTGGCCCTGTATATGTCTGATGTATTACATACACTGCACACTGTATGGCTGACACTACTGCCGCATATACCGGGTTACTGTGATCACTGGCCCTGTATATGTCTGATGTATTACATACACTGCACTATGTATGGCTGGCACTACTGCCGCATATACCGGGTTACTGTAATCGCTGGCCCTGTATATGTCTGATGTCTATGTATGGCGGGCCCTACTGTTTTCCAGTAACACCATCTGTATTGTCTCTTTAATAACTGATTTATTTGGATTTTCTACTTCATTTGACCTTCAGCCGAATTTGTACAGAGCAGACACAGACCACCTATTCTATTATTCTCCTTCCTCAGATTTAGTCATATTTTATTGTAGTAAAAATATACACGACTGGTGTCTTTATACTGTAGCGTAAAGGGCAGATTAACTACAATATAAACTTTACATTCTAAAAGTAATCAGTATAGTTCAATTTCCTAAGTTGAAAAAAATAACTATCGTTCCTGGATATTGACATATTCTTCTAATAAAAGCCAATTCCTCCCAAATGACTTAACTTCAATGAATATACAAACTGGCCTGTGGGTTGCTCTACTGTATGCTGCGTAGGATTTATTGAACAACGGGTTTACTGAACAATCCAGCTTCTTGTCTTACTCTGTAGAATCCTCAGTAGAACAAGAAACGCGTCGGGTATACATACAGACATCCAGCTGTTTCATCTTTTGATTTACCCTATAAGCAGCAAATAAAGTGGTTTTATTAGCTATTCCCTGTGACTTACTATATACCGTAGCTGGCGTAAGCTGGATTCTTGTTGTTAATATTGCAGTGTCCCTTAAACAAGCTCAAAAAGATGTATTTGTCATATTGAATTGAACCAGTCATAAAAAACATAAAACCCAGATGTCTGTATATAGATAAAATGTTCTAGAAAATTCACGACGACTGTCACAAAGAAGCAGAGATACAGTATAACAGCATTCTTGTTTATAATTGTATTTGTTAAGAAATTGGGTCAGGGCACCGACACATGCCAAATCTGAGAGAATAGTAATTTAACAGTTATGTAGATTTGTTAAACGGCAACACTGAATCCATCATTCTTGAGATATTAAAATGCGCATTCTGCGATTCTGATTTAATAATGTTAATTTTCACCACAAGCACCTTCCAAACTGTCATATCACTTGAAGTGTTAGGGACGCCCCAGGGTATAGGCTAAAATGACTAACTTACATCATTTTGTCTAATTAAATCATGAATCAATTACGTTTTAAAATTGTGCTATTATAATGACATTTCAGGAATGAGAGAAGTATCCGTTTCAATTTGTCAAGTAGCAAGTCACGGAAATAGACTTAAGATCTTACGATTTTGTACGTTTTTCTATTCCCTCCCCCCCCCCCCCCCCCCCCTACTCCCAACAGTCCAATGGGTTTAGTGAGAAAATAATAATGGACATGTCAGGATATATTTATCAAGGGGCCCAGCCCATGCACTTTCTCATGGTTAGGCAAACCAATGTGGCGGCTGGCCGCACCCGTTCAGGAGACTGGCCACACCTTTAAACATGGGCCCTCACCACTGTATTCCCCCGGTGGGCCCTTTATGCCTCAGTCCGACACTGCCTGCTGGGATGGGTCCTCTCCCCGCAATGCCGCAGTGTCTGGACTTCATGCCACCAAACTGCCC
Source organism: Pseudophryne corroboree (assembly GCF_028390025.1). NCBI lineage: Eukaryota > Metazoa > Chordata > Amphibia > Anura > Myobatrachidae > Pseudophryne > Pseudophryne corroboree. Next base: position 459,111,629 of record NC_086451.1, on the reverse strand, counting down.
CCATCCGCAACCCTGAATTATCCAGTACAAGGAATTTGGCTGCTGTTACTCAACCCAGGACAGGAAGATTGTAGACTCTTTCTACTGGGTGCATGACCTATGTCAGCTGCAAGTGGTTGGGGAAGGAGTCACATGATCACATACATCAGGGGCGGCCAGACTTTTGGATTCGGTGATCTACTGTGAAAGCTAAAAAGCTTTTGTGATCTGTGCAAAAAAAGGGGCGTGGCATAACAAAAAATGGGCGTGGTATAACAAAAAGTGGGCGTGGTATAACTAAAAAAAAGGGACGTAGCCTTGCTGCGCAGAGTGTAATGACTGCCTCACACGAAATAACACATTGGCCCCCACAGGTAAAAACCTCAAACACATGCCCCCACAGTGCCAGATACACATGCCCCCACAGTGCCATGTGCCCACAGTGCCAGATATGCCCCAACAGTGCCAGATACAGATATGCCCCCACAGTGCCATGTGCCCACAGTGCCAGATATGCCCCCACAGTGCCAGATACACATGCCCCCACAGTGCCATGTGCCCACAGTGCCAGATATGCCCCCACAATGCCAGATACATATATGCCCCCACAGTGCCATGTGCCCACAGTGCCAGATATGCCCCCACAGTGCCAGATTACAGATATGCCCCCACAGTGCCAGATATGCCCCCACAGTGCCATGTGCCCGCAGAGCCAGATATGCCCCCAGTGCCACATATGACCCCACAGTGCCAGATATGCCCCCACAATGCCAGATTACAGATATGCCCCCACAGCGCCAGATTACAGATATGCCCCCACAGTGCCATGTGCCCGCAGTGCCACATATGACCCCACAGTGCCAGATATGCCCCCACAGTGCCAGATATGCCCCCACAGTGCCAGATACAGATATGCCCCCACAGCGCCAGATTACAGATATGCCTCCACAGTGCCAGATATGCCCCCACAGTGCCATGTGCCCGCAGAGCCAGATATGCCCCCACAGTGCCACATATGACCACACAGTGCCAGATATGCCCCCACAGTGCCAGATTACAGATATGCCCCCACAGCGCCAGATTACAGATATGCCCCCAGTGCCATGTGCCCGCAGAGCCAGATATGCCCCCAGTGCCACATATGACCCCACAGTGCCAGATATGCCCCCACAGTGCCAGATATGCCCCCACAGTGCCATGTGCCCAGTGGCAGATATGCCCTCACAGTGCCATGTGCCCACAGTGCCAGATATGCCCCCACAGTGCCAGATACAGATATGCCCCCACAGCGCCAGATTACAGATATGCCCCCACAGTGCCAGATATGCCACCACAGTGCCATGTGCCCGCAGAGCCAGATATGCCCTCAGTGCCACATATGACCCCACAGTGCCAGATATGCCCCCACAGTGCCAGATTACAGATATGCCCCCACAGCGCCAGATTACAGATATGCCCCCACAGTGCCATGTGCCCGCAGTGCCACATATGACCCCACAGTGCCAGATATGCCCCCACAGTGCCATGTGCCCAGTGCCAGATATGCCCTCACAGTGCTATGTGCCCACAGTGCCAGATATGCCCCCACAGTGCCAGATATGCCCCCACAGTGCCATGTGCCCGCAGAGCCAGATATGCTCCCAGTGCCACATATGACCCCACAGTGCCAGATATGCCCCCACAGTGCCATGTGTCCACAGTGCCAGAAATGTCCTCACAGTGCCATGTGCCCACAGTGCCAGATATGCCCCCACAGCGCCAGATTACAGATATGCCCCCACAGTGCCATGTGCCCGCAGAGCCAGATATGCCCCCAGTGCCACATATGACCCCACAGTGCCAGATATGCCCCCACAGTGCCAGATATGCCCCCACAGTGCCATGTGCCCAGTGCCAGATATGCCCTCAGTGCCTTGTGCCCACAGTGCCAGATATGCCCCCACAGTGCCAGATATGCCCCTCAGTGCCATGTGCCCGCAGAGCCAGATATGCCCCCAGTGCCACATATGACCCCACAGTGCCAGATATGCCCCCACAGTGCCAGATATGCCCGCACAGTGCCATGTGCCCAGTGCCAGATATGCCCTCACAGTGCCATGTGCCCACAGTGCCAGATATGCCCCCACAGTGCCAGATATGCCCCCACAGTGCCATGTGCCCGCAGAGCCAGATATGCCCCCAGTGCCACATATGACCCCACAGTGCCAGATATGCCCCCACTGAGCTATGTGCCCCCACAGTGCCAGATATGCCCCCATAGAAGAGCTCACCGTGCTGTGTGTGGAGAGCGCAGTGCAGCGCGCGCTTCTCCTGTCTGCCGCTCTGCCTCCTCAGTCTGATCTCCGGCGGTGATGGCAGCGTGTATGGCTCAAATCAGGTGCCGGTCCGCGAGCTCTCATTGGCTAACGAACCGGCACCTGATTTGAGCTATACACTCGGCCGTCACTGCCGCAGACCAGACTGAGGAGGCAGAGCGGCAGGCAGGAGAGGCGCGGCTTCGGGTGGCTGGGCGGCGGATCGCGATCGACTGGTCGCAAGCGATCGACTGTTTGGCCACCCCTGACATACATCATCGCGCACATATCTTTTCTCCTATATAGTGGGGTATCCTATTAGCTGCAATAATGCAATCAACGATCGCGGCTAATGTTATCGGACCTATTTCCCGAAAAATTGGGGTTATCGCAGCCTGCACGCTCCTGTTTATCGTACCTATCCTATTATAAATCATCAATAGCGGCAATCACGAGATAATTCTAGCCGGCAAAGGCATAGGAAAAAGTGGGGAAATGTGCCTGCACCCACCAAAATGCCAAACTAATATTGGAAAACATAGAAGTCTATTAGTGGCCATAATATAACTAATTGGTGTCATTACATCGGGTCAAATGGCCGTTATTTGCATTTTTTTTTATTCTGAAAAATGATAGAAAGCTATTTTTCCCAGCAAATTAAGCACTTTCATTAAATTTGGGGTACATAAAAATGGATATATGTATATATTGTGGTCATTTTATGGGACTTTAAAAATAAAAGTGGAAATGGACCGATTACTCCCACCTGCAAGTCTAAAAACACTTATCCCACTCATAGAGCACCCCAATATACCTGTCCCATAACTTGTACCCCAATTTACATCACTTTGCATTTTTTGACCCCAAAAATAACGTGTCATTATTAGTGATGTGCACGGGACATTTTTCGGGCTTTGTGTTTTGGTTTTGGATTCGGTTCCGCGGCCGTGTTTTGGATTCGGACGCGTTTTGGCAAAACCTCCCTGAAAATTTTTTGTCGGATTCGGGTGTGTTTTGGATTCGGGTGTTTTTTTTTACAAAAAACCCTCAAAAACAGCTTAAATCATAGAATTTGGGGGTCATTTTGATCCCATAGTATTATTAACCTCAATAACCATAATTTCCACTCATTTCCAGTTTATTCTGAACACCTCACACCTTACAATATTATTTTTAGTCCTAAAATTTGCACCGAGGTCGCTGGATGACTAAGCTAAGCGACCCAAGTGGCCGACACAAACACCTGGCCCATCTAGGAGTGGCACTGCAGTGTCATACAGGATGGCAGATTTAAAAAATAGTCCCCAAACAGGACATGATGCAAAGAAAAAAAGAGGTGCAATGAGGTAGCTGTGTGACTAAGCTAAGCGACCCAAGTGGCCGACACAAACACCTGGCCCATCTAGGAGTGGCACTGCAGTGTCAGACAGGATGGCAGATTTAAAAAATAGTCCCCAAACAGCACATGATGTAAAGAAAAAAAGAGGTGCAATGAGGTAGCTGCGTGACTAAGCTAAGAGACCCAAGTGGCCGACACAAACACCTGGCCCATCTAGGAGTGGCACTGCAGTGTCAGACAGGATGGCAGATTTTTTAAAAAATAGTCCCCAAACAGCACATGATGCAAAGAAAAAAATAGGTGCAATGAGGTAGCTGTGTGACTAAGCTAAGCGACACAAGTGGCCGACACAAACACCTGGCCCATCTAGGAGTGGCACTGCAGTGTCAGACAGGATGGCAGATTTAAAAAATAGTCCCCAAACAGCACATGATGCAAAGAAAAAAATAGGTGCAATGAGGTAGCTGTGTGACTAAGCTAAGCGACACAAGTGGCCGACACAAACACCTGGCCCATCTAGGAGTGGCACTGCAGTTTTCTAGCGAGAGGATGAGTGCTTCCATCCTCATGTGAATCTGAACCACTAGCCATGAACATAGGCCAGGGCCTCAGACGTTCCTTGCCACTCCGTGTCGTAAATGGCATATTGGCAAGTTTACGCTTCTCATCAGACGCTTTTAATTTTGATTTTTGGGTCATTTTACTGAACTTTTGTAGTATACTTGACGACACAGAGGTAGAGCAGTGGACTACTGTACCATACTGCTATATATTATATACTGGTGGTCAGCAAAATTATGCACTATCCTCCTACTATATATACTGCGCACAACAACTAAAATGCACCACAGGTATGGATGGATAGTATACTTGACGACACAGAGGTAGGTAGAGCAGTGGCCTACTGTACCGTACTGCTATATATTATATACTGGTGGTCAGCAAAATTATGCACTGTCCTCCTACTATATATACTGCACACAACAACTAAAATGCACCACAGGTATGGATGGATAGTATACTTGACGACACAGAGGTAGGTAGAGCAGTGGCCTATTGTACAGTACTGCTATATATTATATACTGGTGGTCAGCAAAATGATGCACTGTCCTACTACTATATATATACTGCGCACAACTTAAATGCACCACAGGTATGGATGGATAGTATACTTGACGACACAGAGGTAGGTAGAGCAGTGGCCTACTGTACCGTACTGCTATATATTATATACTGGTGGTCAGCAAAATTATGCACTGTCCTACTACCATATATATACTGCGCACAACTTAAATGCACAACAGGTATGGATGGATAGTATACTTGACAACACAGAGGTAGGTAGAGCAGTGGCCTACTGTACCGTACTACTATATATTATACACTGGTGGTCAGCAAAATGATGCACTGTCCTACTACTATGTATATACTGCGCACAACTTAAATGCACCACAGTTATGGATGGAAAGTATACTTGACGACACAGAGGTAGGTAGAGCAGTGGCCTACTGTACCATACTGCTATATATTATATACTGGTGGTCAGCAAAATTATGCACTGTCCTACTACTATATATATACTGCGCACAACTTAAATGCACCACAGGTATGGATGGATAGTATACTTGACGACACAGAGGTAGGTAGAGCAGTGGCCTACTGTACCATACTGCTATATATTATATACTAGTGGTCACTGGTCAGCAAAATTATGCACTGTCCTCCTACTAGATACTACAATGCAGCACAGATATGGAGCGTTTTTCAGGCAGAGAACATATAATACTGGTGGTCACTGGTCAGCAAAACTCTGCACTGTCCTCCTACTATATAATACTGGTGGTCCCCAGTCCCCACAATAAAGCACACTGAGCACAGATATTTGCAGCACACTGAGCACAGATATGGAGCATTTTTCAGGCAGAGAACGTAGATATTTGCAGCACACTGAACACAGATATTTGCAGCACACTGAGCACAGATATGGAGCGTTTTTCAGGCAGAGAACGTAGATATTTTCAGCACACTGAGCACAGATATTTGCAAGCACACTGAGCGCAGATATTTGCAGCACACTGAGCACAGATATTTGCAGCACACTGAACACAGAAACTGAGAGAATGCCAGCCACTTCCTCTCACTATCATCTCCAATGCACGAGTGAAAAATGGCGGCGACGCACGGCTCCTTATATAGAATACGAATCTCGCGAGAATCCGACAGCGGGATGATGACGTTCGTGCGCGCTCGGGTTAACCGAGCAAGGCGGGAGTATCCGAGTCTGCTCGGAACCGTGAAAAATGGGTGAAGTTCGGGGGGTTCGGATTCCGAGGAACCGAACCTGCTCATCTCTAGTCATTATTGACTAATTCAAAACATGTAAGTGCCTAATTAGTCATCAGGGGTTCTGAATCAAATCGCAACATTTTTAGCTTAAAATGGTTATTTTGCACTACTTATCCCCTGCTCCGAGATGGTGAAGAGAAATTTGAGATAAACCCCATGGAGAGTTATGGGCGATAACTTATCACCAATAATAGGATACCAAAATATTGCATTTGCGATCATTTATCACAAATCGCAATGTTGCTGCTAATAGGATTCCCGCCCCGCCCCCACCCCCATTGGGTGGTGTCAACCCCCCCTGTTGCCTTATTGGGGGCCGCACCAAACTGTAGGGTTTACCACTAACCAACAGAAAGGTGGTGTGGAACTCATTATGTTCAAGTAGGACATTTTCTGCATAAGGAATGTCACCTTGTTGACCCCCACTGAGGAGTTGGATGTACAAAGCCTTGCAGAGGCAGCCAATCAGCTTCTTACATTTATCTAGCAGTTTTTGAAATGACAGAAGCTGATCACTCCACATTATCTCTCTCCAAAGCTTGATACATCCCACCCTTGGCACCTAGGGGGGGATGAATTAACATACATCGCCGCCCCTCGCCACCTATCACAGCGATGTTGATCGCATATGTACTAACAGCAGGCTGTCCCCGGCGCCTCCTCCTCCCCGCTGCACCTGGAAGGACCTCCAGCTGCGTTGCTAGGGGGAGGAGAAGTTTACTTTCTGGGTCCAGGCTGCCTGGAGGAAGGTATGCTGGGGGGGAGCGGGGTTGGCATCTGCGGCGGGAGACGGCGGGTTGCGGTGGCCGGCAATAAGAAGCACATAGGAGCGGCTGGACATAGGTGGTCATTCTGAGTTGTTCGCTCGCTAGCAGTTTTTAGGAGTCGTGCAAACGCTATGCCGCCTCCCACTGGGAGTGTATTTTAGCTTAGCAGAAGTGCGAACGAAAGGATCGCAGAGCGGCTACAAAAATTTTTTGTGCAGTTTCAGAGTAGCTTCAGACCTACTCAGCGCTTGTGATCACTTCAGACTGTTCACTTCCTGTTTTGACGTCACAATCACGCCCTGCGTTCGCCCACCCACGCCTGCATTTTTATCTGGCACGCCTGCGTTTTTCCGAACACTCCCTGAAAACGGTCAGTTGACGCCCAGAAACGCCCACTTCCTGTCAATCACTCTGCGGTCAGCTGTGCGACTGAAATGCATCGCTAGACCTTGTGTGAAACTACATCGTTCATTGTAATAGTACGTCGCACGTGTGCATTGCGCCACATACGCATGCGCAGAAGTGCCGATTTTTGGCCTCATCGCTGCACAGCGAACGAATGCAGCTAGCGATCAAATCGGAATGACCACCATAGCATATTTGAAAATGCGGTAAAACTCCCGAAAACGGGGGTTTTACCGCATTTTTCCCTTAGTACATCCCGCCCCTAATGAGCTGACTGGCTGGTACTTTATCTCTCTCCACTTATCACTTTTCAGACCCCAATGTTTATTATTGAGAAACGTTATCATGGGAATCTCAGGAACCAGCTCTAAGAAAGCACAAAACATACAGATGGAACATTATACAAATTGTTAATATTTCTCACTTGAGAACAGAATTGTGTATTTTCCAAGGGCAAACTTTAATTCTCATTACTGAGCGTAGACCGATCCTGTCAAGGTGAATTGTTTATTAGACCTGACTGAAGGCAAATGCTTTTAGTAAAAATCCTGCTCGGCTTTGTCTCTCCTCTTTTGTTTCTTTGAATCTAGAAAACAATATTCCATTTTATTTGTTTCGCTTCTTTTACATTTAGCTCTTTTTAAGCAGTCATTGCAGAGCCGGCTAAATATATTCCATCTATCTCAAGTACACTTTACCGGCGGCGATGCTTACATTACAGGCATAGGAGCCGTAATGCGGGATCTGTGGGTGGGTGTGAGAGTAACAAGTCAATGACAAGTGCCATGCAAATCGCTGGATGTATCAGGCTGCATACAATAAAGACATTACTGTGCAAACAGCAATAATACTGATTCCTTTCAGCTGGGAGAAGTTCTAATGTCCCTGCGTCTGAAGTGAGCGAGAACCGATTTTATTTTCTCTTTGATGGAGCTGGAAAAAAAGGAAAAGAAGAGAGAAAGTCTGAGATCAACATGGGGGGTAATTCAGACCTGATCGCTCGCTAGGGTTTTTTTTTTTGCAGCGCTGCGCGCAGATAGTCGCCGCCCACCGGGGAGTGTATTTTTGCTTTGCAAGTGTGCGATTGCATGTACAGCCGAGCGGTACAAAAAATATTTGTGCAGTTTCTGAGTTGCCCAGGACTTACTCAGCCGCTGCGATCACTACAGTCTGTCCGGTCCCGGAACTGACGTCAAACATCCGCCCTGCAAACGCTTGGACATGCCTGCGTTTTTCCAACCACTCCCAGAAAACGGTCAGTTGCCACCCACAAACGCCTTCTTCCTGTCAATCTCCTTGCGATCGCCCGTGCGAATGGATTCTTCATAAAACCCATCGCACAGCAATGATCCGCTTTGTGCCCGTGCGACTGCACAAAAAGCTAGCGTGCGATCATATCTAAATGACCCTCCATGTGCACTGCAGGTGGGGCAGATGTAACATGTGCAGAGAGAGTTAGATTTGGGTGGGTTATATTGTTTTTGTGCAAGGTAAATACTGGCTGCTTTTTTTTTACACTGCAATTTAGATTTCAGTTTGAACACACCCCACCCAAATCTAACTCTCTCTGCACATGTTACATCTGCCCCCCCCCCCCCCCCTGCACTGCACATGGTTTTGCCCATTAGCTAACAAATTTGCTGCTGCACTCAACTCTAAATTAGGCCCTTGGTACCCTGCAATATGCAGCTATTGATCATTGGGGGTCATTCCGAGTTGATCGCTCGCTAGCTAGTTTTAGCAGCTGTGCAAACGCTATGCCACCGCCCACTGGGGAGTGTATTTTAGCTTAGCAGAAGTGCGAACTCATGTGCAGCCGAGCTCTGCAAAAACAGTTTGTGCAGTTTCTGAGTAGATCTGAACCTACTCAGCGTTTGCGATCACTTCAGCCTATTCGTGTCCGGATTTGACATCATACACCCGCCCAGCGAACGCCCAGCCACACCTGCGTTTTTTCAGACACGCCTGCGTTTTTGCAAACACTCCCTGAAAACGGTCAGTTGACACCCAGAAACGACCCCTTTCTGTCAATCTTCTTGCGGCCGTCGGTGCAAAGGAAAACTTCGCTAGAACCTGAACACAACCACAAAGGGCTTTGTACCCGTACGTCACGCGTGTGCATTGCGGGGCATATGCATGCGCAGAAATGCTGTTTTTTCCCCCGATTGCTGTGCTGCGAAAATCGGCAGCGAGTGATCAACTCGCAATGACCCCCATTGTACCTTAAATATGGTAACAACATTTCTCATTATCCTAGACGTGGATACTCAACCAAAAGAAAAATGCTTTCTTTATCTGCAGTGTAATGTAATAATGGTGCAGAATTTTTATTTGGGCAATGCAGATGTGTCCTCATCCATCTAGCGGAAATTTACTAAAGTTCGATTTTAATCGGTTTCAAATAGTGATGTGCACCGGACATTTTTCGGGTTTTGTGTTTTGGTTTTGGATTCGGTTCCGCGGACGTGTTTTGGATTCGGACGCGTTTTGGCAAAACCTCACCGAAATTTTTTTGTCGGATTCGGGTGTGTTTTGGATTCGGGTGTTTTTTTTTTTTTCAAAAAACCCTAAAAAAACAGCTTAAATCATAGAATTTGGGGGTCATTTTGATCCCATAGTATTATTAACCTCAATTACCATAATTTCCACTCATTTCCAGTCTATTCTGAACACCTCACACCTCACAATATTATTTTTAGTCCTACAATTTGCACCGAGGTCGCTGGATGGCTAAGCTAAGCGACACAAGTGGCCGACACAAACACCTGGCCCATCTAGGAGTGGCACTGCAGTGTCAAGACAGGATGGCACTTCAAAAAAATTGTCCCCAAACAGCACATGAGGCAAAGAAAAAAAGAGGCGCACCAAGGTCGCTGTGTGACTAAGCTAAGCGACACAAGTGGCCGACACAAACACCTGGCCCATCTAGGAGTGGCACTGCAGTGTCAAGACAGGATGGCACTTCAAAAAAATTGTCCCCAAACAGCACATGATGCAAAGAAAAAAAGAGGCGCACCAAAGTCGCTGTGTGACTAAGCTAAGCGACACAAGTGGCCGATACAAACACCTGGCCCATCTAGGAGTGGCACTGCAGTGTCAAGACAGGATGGCACTTCAAAAAAATTGTCCCCAAACAGCACATGATGCAAAGAAAAAAAGCGGCGCACCACAGGTATAGAATGTAGATGGATAGTATACTTAATGAATGACGACACAGAGGTAGGTACAGCAGTGGCCTACCGTACTGCTATATATAGTATACTGGTGGTCACTGTGTCAGCAAACTGCAAAACTAAAATGCACCACAGGTATAGAATGTAGATGGATAGTATACTTAATGAATGACGACACAGAGGTAGGTACAGCAGTGGCCTACCGTACTGCTATATATAGTATACTGGTGGTCACTGTGTCAGCAAACTGCAAAACTAAAATGCACCACAGGTATAGAATGTAGATGGATAGTATACTTAATGAATGACGACTCAGAGGTAGGTACAGCAGTGGCCTACCGTACTGGTATATATAGTATACTGGTGGTCACTGTGTCAGCAAACTGCAAAACTAAAATGCACCACAGGTATAGAATGTAGATGGATAGTATACTTAATGAATGACGACACAGAGGTAGGTACAGCAGTGGCCTACCATACTGCTATATATAGTATACTGGTGGTCACTTTTTTCAGCAAACTGCAAAACTAAAATGCACCACAGGTATAGAATGTAGATGGATAGTATACTTAATGAATGACGACACAGAGGTAGGTACAGCAGTGGCCTACCGTACTGCTATATATAGTATACTGGTGGTCACTGTGTCAGCAAACTGCAAAACTAAAATGCACCACAGGTATAGAATGTAGATGGATAGTATACTTAATGAATGACGACACAGAGGTAGGTACAGCAGTGGCCTACCGTACTGCTATATATAGTATACTGGTGGTCACTGTGTCAGCAAAACTCTGCACTGTACTCCTCCTATATAATATTAATTATACTGGTGGTCCCCAGTCCCCACAATAAAGCAGCACACTGAGCACAGATATGGAGTGTTTTTCAGGCAGACAACGTATACTGGTGGTCACTGTCAGCAAAACTCTGCACTGTACTCCTGCTATATAATACAGCTGCTCCCCAGTCCCCACAATTAAGCAGTGTGAGCACAGATATATTATGCAGCACACTGAGCACAGATATGGTATGGTGCGTTTTTTTCAGGCAGAGAACGGATAAAACTGGTGGTCACTTATCAGCAAAACTCTGCACTGTACTCCTCCTAACAGCTGCTCCCCAGTCCTCCCCACAATTAAGCAATAAAGCAATCAAGTTCAACAATAAACGGAGAGGACGCCAGCCACGTCCTCTCCCTATCATCTCCAATGCACGAGTGAAAATGGCGGCGACGCGCGGCTGCTTATATAGAATCCGAATCTCGCGAGAATCCGACAGCGGAATGATGACGTTCGGGCGCGCTCGGGTTAGCCGAGCAAGGCGGGAAGGTTCGAACCTGCCTCGGACCTGTGTAAAATGGGTGAAGTTCGGGGGGGTTCGGTTTACGAGAAACCGAACCCGCTCATCACTAGTTTCAAATCAATGTTGTGTTTCCGGGACTAATTCGTGCGTTTACTGACATTCAAAAAGTTATATTAAAAAATCACCTGCAAATCTGCGTTTTATCTCCAAAACACATCACAGGAATTAGGTTCTAATTCAGACCTGATTGTTGTTGTGTGCAAGGTAGCCGAATCCGCAAGGCAGACAATTATCGAACAACTGCGCATGCGTACGGATCGTAATGCGCAGGCGCAAGGCCAAACTGCAAAAGAAATCAACGTCTTTTTTGATCGTTAGGAGAATGCAGGTTGAATGACAGGAAGAGGACGTTTGTGGGTGGTAACTGGCTGTTTTCTGGGAGTGTCCGGAAAAACGCAGGCGTGCCCAAGCGTTTTTAGGGAGGGTGTGTGACGTCAGCTCCCGCCCCGATCGCAATCTAGGAGTAAGTCCTGGGCGACGCACAGACCGGAAAAAAGATTAGATGGAGAGTGAGTTGCGAACGGATTTGCAGCGTTTGCAAAGCTTTTGACTTACACAGGGTGAATTTTACTCTGTCTGGGCGGCGACTATCTGATCGCGGGATCCGGTCTCTAGGTCAAAAATGTTTTCTTTTTTTGAACCTTTTCATACTTAACGATCCACGTGGACTACAATTGGGAACGGTAACCTTGCCCGAAGCATGGCGAGCGAAGCGAGCTATGCGAGGGGACACGGTGCACTAATTGGGGTTCCCGGTCACTATACGAAGAAAACGACACCAAAAAAACATAAAAAACTCATGTCAACCTTTTGACCTGTCGACCTACACAATGTCGATCTAAAGACCCTGTCGACCCAGAGACCCTGTTGACCTAATTACTGTCGACCAATAGTGGTCGACCTAGACACTGTTGATCTAGTTACTATCTACCTTCCATACCACACCCCTGATCGCAGACCTCTGAGCGATCAGGTCTATATTAGGCCCTTAGTTTTAAACTCAGAAAAAGGGGCAGATGACGCACAACCAGGGTCGGACTGGCCCACAGGGGTACAGGGCAAACCACCGGTGAACCCCACTTCCTTAGGGCCCACTCCTTCCTCTCGGGATCAGGTTCCAGACTGTGTACTTGTATTATACATGGTAGATATGCTGCATTACGCTGCACAAGACTATTGTGCATTTCAAGCCTCTGTGGAGGCTGGCCACACCCCCTTTATAGGCTGGCCACACCCCTAAATATGTGCCCGTATCACAGCATTCCCCCGGTGGGCCCTTCATACCCCAGTCCGACACTGAGCACAACGGAACTTGGCGCCAGGAAAATGATCAGCGCAGATAGCAATGCAGTCTTGTTGCTTACAGTTGTTTTATTCATGGTAATAAGATGCACGTTTTCAGCAAGTTGCTTGGGACCAGCAGCAGTGTAGGAGGACACATCTGTATAAGCCGCGTCTTGCATTTAGCGATATCATTTGTCAAATCAAAATGATTAAACAATATTATTACAGCAAGAGATATTTACAGCGGTTCCCTCCGAATTCCAAACCTAAACAATGTTCCGTCTACAGTACCTGTAGTCTATAACGAATTACAAACAAAGCATAGAATTATTCCATAAAACATCAGCTATTTTGAGGATTCCCAAGGATTTCTATACGGAAAACCGTATGTCAGGAATATCACTCGATAAAGCCGCTATGGTTAAATTGCAGGGGGGCAATACTATAACATACTGTATATAGCGAAGAGTATAAAATATCATCCCAAGCGCTATTATTTATTTATTTATTTATTTATTTATTTATTTATTTATTAACAGTTTCTTATATAGCGTAACAAAAATTCTGTTGCGTTGGCTTTAAGAGAATCTCACGTAGCTCTTGGAGAATCTAGCCATAAAGGCCAATGTGGAAGCAGGGCTTTCTCTACGTCAACCCAAGGTTTACCTGTGGAGGATAAGGTCCCGTCACGAACTGTATTTTCTATACGTTATAAGCAGGGAATGTTTGTTACAAGTGTTGTAACATTTGTTAAGCTGACCACCTGTACCGAAGTCTGTTGTAGGGTATAAGAATAAAGTTATTTTGATTTATTTCTTCAGATTGTCAATACTAATTGATAAGCTACCATGGCAACCACAGTCACATGGCACATTATGTAGTGAACAGAGAAGCTATGGAATCTTAAGATATTCTTATATTTTGATATGTTCCCTTCCTTATTTTCCCTCTTGGTCATCACATTTTATGATGTGAGTCTGTCTATATCTGGTGACTTTACTTGTTGTCCTTCCAGAGAGGTAATAAAAAGGAGATAATATGTAGTGGGACAGTGAAGAAAAGTTCTGTATGCTTAAAAAGTACCTTTACTTACTATTTACTGTAAAGAGATCAAAACCCTTTTATAAAGGGATTGCTGTGTTAGTGTCTAAAAGTGAATTTACTTGTTATTTATTGTCATCTCTAAACTTTTTTTGTTTAAACAGTTACCGCAGCTAAAGGATTCCCCGGATCCCATGTGTTATCGGGGCGATAAAGGGTGCGTTACCGCATGGTAAAAAACGGTCTGCAATTGGATAGCCTGATAGTGGGATTGGGTTAAAAAGCCTGTTATTACCGTGCAGTAACTCACAATAGGATATCAGCCTAAGGGGGTAATTCAGATCTGATCGCTAGGCAGCGATTTTGCTGCCCTACAATCAGACAGTCGCCGCCTACAGGGGGGTGTATTTTCACTGTGCAAGTGTGCGATCGCATGTGTAGCAGAGCTGTACATACAGATTTTGTGCAGTCTCTGCGCAGCCCAGGACTTACTCAGCCGCTGCGATCACTTCAGCCTATTCAGGACCAGATTTGACGTCAGACACCCGCCCTTCAAACGCTTGGACACGCCTGCATTTTTCTGGACACTCCCTGAAAACGGTCAGTTGCCACCCACAAATGCCCTCTTCCTGTCAATCTCCTTGCGAACGCCCACGCAAATGGATTCTTCCCACAATCCCATCACTGACCGCCGAACCCTGTTGCAGCCGTGCAATGCACCAGCTCATTGTGGTACATACGCATGCGCAGTTTGGATCCAATCGCCCGCTGCATGAAAATGCACAGCAGTGATCAGGTCTGAATGACCCCCTTTGTTTTAATTTATTATCATTATTGAAAAACATTATCCCAAAGTACAGTGTGACATCTCCTTCTCCCAAGCAGTAAAAGTGACTGGGTCCAATATCTGAACTCTACTGTAAAGTTCCGATTATTTTAAAATAAACATTTCAAATGCCAGCGTTAATATATGCTGCGGACGCATGGCACATCTTATTACCATATACGATAAAAGTGCATTGTACATCGCAAACACTATATCCCTTAAGAGAAAGCAAGCAGTCACACACATAGGCTGAGGTCTAACACTCAGAGATGTATATATATATTTGATATTAAAAGGGTATGCATACAATATAACATATGTACAGTATATCATTCAGTTATTATATATATATATATATATATATATATATATATAGTTATTACAGAGTTACAATTACATAAGAAGCAGATAGTTACATAAGGATCAGATACAGCCAGCATACTTCACCCTATTTGCTCAATGCACAGTCCTCTCCATCTTTGAATCTGCACCAACAGCAATGAACAGAGCTTCCTGGGTGAGGGGAAATACCTATATACTGTGTATTGAGGGAGGTACATGTCTGGGACTAAGTCTTCTGTTATTGGTCCAGGGGAGGGAGATCTCTCTTTCAAGATGTGTTATTGGTCAGTTCATATGCAAGCAACGTCCAGTTTTTAAGATGCCATTATAGGGATTAGCCATGCTGTCTTTCAGGAAGTTCTTTTGTTCACTTTAGAATGTGGCTTCATATTCATACCTTTAATCATAACTAATCGTTGCAATGTGCTACAATCTACCCATAGCTATCAAATTAACACACACATTCTCCTGATCATTTTGACACTACGCATATGTTTAACTTGTTCCGTTCCAATAATACATATATATATGATGTTATAACTCTCTTATATAAATACATTATAAATATATTATGTGTTGTATGAAATATGTGTTGAATATATCTTTGTGGCTTGTCTGTGTGAATGAGTATGCTACCATATATCACTGTGCATGCTGCGTGTATGCGCACGCACAGAGACCCATCTGTTTGGAGTTTGTATGTGGTGTGTATGTAATATTTTTGACTTCAACACTACTCATCCCAATGGCGTCTTCATAAGTTTGCTCGGGGATACATACGATATCCCAGCAGACCATCCGTGGCATCCTGACACCAAATATGCTGATATAGGAGGGGGGAACCTTTCCAGACTATACAGCAGCAAGATAAATAAAAATGTTTCCATACTATTGTATTATCGACTGAGGTATATGAATTAAAACAAGTAAACTATTAAAAAAACTTTTCTGCATCGCAAGCCTATTTATTTGTGACACTATATAAATGTTGGGATGAAAACATGTAATTCTGTAAGAAATATTAGCACGACACAGAACGCAGAACAATGTGACACAATACTATGTTTATTAGGATAACTTTTTTCCTTCTCTCTTTTCCTGATCGATACGTTTGTCGGAACGGCAATGAGAAATGGCGTTGTGATAAATCTGAAATCCATCCCTGACAGGAAAAATACATAATGGTGATTCCCCCAGCTAATGACCACGCTGCCCGCGCAATAATTACACTTCTCTTTAACATATAAAGTAGACACATCGGCACAGACCGCGAACAAATGACTCAGAACCTGGATAACGTCACATTCTGGCCACACTTTATAAATGAACATTAATGTTACCAAGAACCAATGTTACTCTCAAAAAGCTTTGACTTGTAAAGTCTACTGTCTGTCACTGTTACCATGTTATCAATTTAATTACAGATACATAATGGCCCTCATTCCGAGTTGTTCGCTCGTTCTTTTTCATCGCATCGCAGTGAAAATCCGCTTAGTACGCATGCGCAAAGTTCGCACTGCGACTGCGCCAAGTAACTTTACTATGAAGAAAGTATTTTTACTCACGGCTTTTTCTTCGCTCCGGCGATCGTAATGTGATTGACAGGAAATGGGTGTTACTGGGCGGAAACACGGCGTTTCAGGGGCGTGTGGCTGAAAACGCTACCGTTTCCGGAAAAAACGCAGGAGTGGCCGGGGAAACGGTGGGAGTGCCTGGGCGAACGCTGGGTGTGTTTGTGACGTCAACCAGGAACGACAAGCACTGAAATGATCGCACAGGCAGAGTAAGTCTGAAGCTACTCAGAAACTGCTAAGTCGTTTGTAATCGCAATATTGCGAATACATCGGTCGCAATTTTAAGAAGCTAAGATTCACTCCCAGTAGGCGGCGGCTTAGCGTGTGTAACTCTGCTAAATTCGCCTTGCGACCGATCAACTCGGAATGAGGGCCAATGATAATAATAATAACACAACACTGGTTAACAGAAAAAAATTCCGTCTCGAGTGAATATATGTGAATCTGTGCTGCATTAAAACATTGTTTTAGAATGTCTATCACAGGATTTTGAGTGACAGCCAATTAAAGTTTACAATATCACATTTATTCACATTACATATGTAGTAAATGATTAATGAGTCTATGGGGGTCATTCTGACCCGTTCGCTCGCTGCGTTTTAAGTAGTGCCCCGGCGCATGCCAGACGGCCGAAGCAGGGATGCGATCGCCTCTGCCTGATTGACAGGCAGAGGCGATCGCTGGGCGGGAGAGAGCGGAACGGCGGCATTTGGCCGCCATTTTGTGGGTTTTGTCTGGCCAACGCAGGCATGGCCGGACCGAATGGGGGGCGGGCCGCAGCGGCTGCGTGACGTCACACGCAGCCGCTGCGGGCGTGGAGCGATGAGTAGCTCCCGGCCAGCACGCTAAAGCTGTGCTGGTCGGGAGCTACTCTTGAAGTGCAAAGGCATCGACGCTGTGCGATGCCTTTGCACTTCTGCGGGGGGGGGGGCGGCACTGACATGCGGGGCGGACTAGCCCTGTGCTGGGCGTCCCCCCCGCATGTCAGTGTGAATGATCATAACTGTGCTAAATTTAGCACAGCTACGATCATCTCGGAAGGAGGGCCTTTGCCTGTACGTCCCCCCGCATGTCATGGAAGAAGATCCTAGCTGTGCTAAATTTAACACAGCTACGATCAACTCGGAATGACCCCCCTATGTACTAAGCCTTGAAGAGAGGTAAAGCAGACAGAGGTAACGTACCAGCCAATCAGCTGCTAACTGTCATGTTACAGGCTGTGGGGTAAATGTATTGCTCACCGTTAATTATTAGATTTTATTTTTTTCTATTGCTTATAGTGGGCCTATAGGATTTAGTAGGTGGAGCCCAACTAGGGATTATATAGAGGGGATACTTGGTGTAGCTTACATCTTGTTCAGTTTGGAAGACACACCCTTCCACCCAAAAACCAAGATTATTTGTTGAATGTTGTTGTGTTTTATTAACGGTACCTCTGAAGGTGAGGCGCAGCATGGCGGGAAGGGGCTGAATATCAGCAGCTATCTGTGACGCAAGAGGTTGCCGTTGGCCACTTACCCCTTCAAAATATGACAACGTGCCCCTACCTAGGGGGGGAGGGGGGGGGGGCCTTGGGCACTTTATTGAAGAGTCGCCCATTCTGCGCCTGAGCAAGAGGAGTTGTGTCTTCAGGAGGGGGCGCTTAAGTCATCCCTCACCCGGTGTACTCATCATTTTTGGCTACAGCTGATTTTGTAGAACCTTTCTTAGCCACCTTGTAGAAATTCTAATTTGGTCATCACATATATATGAGCCCAAGTCTGTGACTCTGTGCCTGGCCGTAACGCTGGGCGGAGTCACAGATGTGGGATGATCAGAGTCACTCCCGCTCCCCGCCTGAGCCTTAGCGCCTCTCCCCTGCCGCCTGCCCCAGCGAGAAGAGAGGCAACCCCCGCTCCTATTGCCGCCACAGCCCTCCGTCCGGTCCTCCCGGTACAGCCTGGCGAGTGGGGGGGGTTAGGGGAGGGGAGAGACATGTGCCTGGCCGGGGGAGATGTGCGGCTCATGCGGCAGCGGGGACAGCGCACACTGGTGTGCTCCCCGGCTGCCGAGGGACATGTGCCTGGCGGGGGGGTCATTTGCCTGGTGAAGGGGTGGGGGGGGGGGGGCAGATGTGCCTGGCTGGTGGGGGGAGGGGGAAAATGTGCCTGGGGGGAGATGTGCCTGCCTGGGGGGGGGGATGTGCCTGGCTGGGGGGGGGGGGACACATGTGCCTGGCTGGGGGGGAGGTGTGCCTGCCTGGGGGGGGAGATGTGCCTGGCTGGGGGGATAGACCCCCTCCCCCACCCGCTGCCCCACTGTACCCGCCCCTCAACCACCCGCACCGCCTCCGGACCCCCTCCCCCATCTGCCGCACCCCCGCACCTGTCCCTCCCCCACGCGTATCGCTTCTGGACCCCCTATCCCACCCGCAGCACACTCTGACCTTCACCACCCGCAGCACCTCCTGACCCCCTACCCCACCCGCACAGCCCCGCTGCTCCTCCTGACCCCCTCCTCCATCTGCCACACACCCCCACGCGTATCGCTTCCGGACCCCCTACCCCACCTGCGGCGCACTCGCCCCTTCACCACCCGCAGCACCTCCTGACCCCTTAACCCACCCGCACAGCCCCGCTGCTCCTCCCGACCCCCTCCTCCATCTGCCGCACCCCCCCCCCCCACCTGCCCCTCCCCCACGCGCGTCGCTTCCGGACCCCCTACCCCACCTGCGGCGCACTCGCCCCTTCCCCACCTAGAGCGCCTCCGGAACCCCATCCACCAGATCCCCATACCTGCCCCTCCCCTACCCGCAGCAACCCCGCCCCTCCCCCACCCATACCGCCTCCGGATCCCACTCCCCCGCACATTCCCACCCGCAGCGCCTCACGACACCCTCCCCCATCCGCGTTCCCCCCCACACCCACTGCATTCTGTACAGTGTGCCCTGCAGGCGCTGTTCACACCGTCGCAAGGGGCTACGCCCCCTTCATCATCCAACTCCCTTTCATTGTGCAACATTTAACCACTCACAAAACTAGGAATGCAGGTAATACTTCATATAATACATATATTGAACGGCGTACAGGGTTTAAGGGGGTGTAGCCCCTTACGACGGTGTAAAGAGCGCCCGCAGGGCGCGATGAAGCACCTAGTTATTAATATAAATGCTGTGACCGTTTTATCCAAGCAGTTAATTTTTAACTAATTAAGTTTTTTTTCTCTATGTTGTTAATTGCAATTATGATTGGATGCAGGGCCGTCATAACAGCAGCGTAGGCCCCTGGGCAAAGCAATGCACTGGGGCCCCTACCCATCTGTCAGCGGTAGGGGCGGGGAGTGCTATCAGCGACAGCTTCGATGTTCCGCTGAGCATGAAGGACCTGGAGCAGTAATTTCTGATAATTACTCCACTACTGCACAGATGGTGGGAGATAGGGCGGGAGGGAGAACACTAAACTGTAGAAGGGGGCATTGGACTGAATGAAGGGGCCCCAGTACATGACTTCCAGGGTGGTAGGGGGGGTTTAATATAATACGTAGGGGAGGGGTGGATAGAGGAGTGGACTTAACATTCATCATTTTCCGGTGGGAGGGCAGCTTGCTTGACTGCAGATATGTCCAGTTACTAGAAATAGCTTTCTTAGCTTTCAATGAGAAAAAAATAAACTAGACAGCCCCTCCTGTCAGGAGGTACTGGGGACACCTTTCAGGAGATACTGAGGACACCTTTCAGGAGATACTGGGGACACCTTTCAGGAGTTACTGTGGACTTGGGGATCAGAGTTCAGGGTCCAGAGCAATCCACCGGCAGTGGCAAACGCAGGATTTGCATGGGGGGGGTTTCCAGAACTGGGTGGAGCCAAGCATGGGGGTGGGGATTGAGGTGACCCAGTATATGATGGGTCCGTAAAACTAGTGTGTGTGTGTGTGTGTGTGTGTATATATATATGCATATATATATATATATATGCATATATATATATATACTTATCTACACACATATATATACCGTATATACACCTCTCTCTCTCTCTCTCTATATATATATATATATATATATACACACACACACACCCATATATATATATATGTATATATATACATACATAGCATATTGAACATGCATATACGTATATACAGTACACATATATATACACACCCATGTATATATATATCATATGTGTGTGTGTGTGTGTTTATATGTATGTATATACATGTGTATATAATGTATGCACATGGATATATATGTACTATAATTAAAATAAAGTAAACTTTTATTATGCACTTATAAGTACCACCAGGAAGACAGCAGGCATAATAATAGTCATGCAGGGAAAAAACTAAAAAAAAATAATAATTTTTTTTTATTTTATTTTTTTAGTGAGGGGGGTTTCTGGGTACTCGGAAACCCCCCCTGCGTGCGCCACTGACCGGCGAATATATAAAACTGCATACCAGGCGTGTTGAGCTGGAGCAGGGACCGGCTGATGGAAGGCTGATATCTCTGGTTCTGGGCATAGTAGAGACAAGCTGCCAGTGTCCACCAGAAGGAGAGAGTCCCAGCTTTTGGAGTATACTCTCATAAAAACTGTAAGTCAGACAGAACCCGAGATATCTGGCTGGGAAGAGCAATTAACAGTCTTGGATGGGGAGCACTGCTTTGACAGGATATCTCCGGTTCCCCAGGGCCGAATTTGAAAAATCTGGTACCCCTGGAAAGAGGGGACCCTCAGCTATCAGCCTAGGGCCCTTATAATCCTGGGGCCCTTGGGAAAATGCTCATTGAGCCCATATGAAAAGAAGGCCCTCCTTAAAAACCCCTGGGCACGCCTGCGTTTTTTCAGACACACCCAGAAATCGTCAGGTTTCCGCCAAGGAATGCTGGCTTTCTGTCAATCAAACAGCGTCTGCATTGCAATGGCCATGTGTACGCATATTCTGTCGCTATTATTACTCGCACGTGCACAATGCGAACGCCAGACTGTGAGTCGTAGATTTTGCAATCCTTGCTGAATAAGATCCTTAGCCCAGTGTAGGTCTCCACATGCCAGACCTGAAGGAGATGGGATCAGCTCATTATCGATTGATTGATTGATTGATTGATTGATTGATTGATTGACTGATTGCTTGATTGATTAAATAAATAATCAATATTTGTAAATAACTCCTTGTATGCTTGCTATTTTAACACAATTATATTTAATTTTTTGCTGGTGAATTATCGTCTGATTGCGTAAAAGCAATTAAACTCAATATTGAAGCCCTCAAAGGCATTTCATATTTTATCCATTCACGCACAGAATATCCAGTATTGTGATAGCTTTGTGATAAAGAGTGTTTTTCGGTTACCACGGCAACTATCATATCTACAGATCCTCCTGTTTCTCTATTAACAAAGAAAACCCTTTGTGCGAGAGAGATATTGAAATTTTGTGGGGAGAATGCTGGGCGTACAATTAATTTTATGGTTAAAATAATGAATGTACAGAAACAGCTGTTCTAAGGGTATAGATTAAAAATTCAATTAAGCAGAATATAAATACTGTGTTCTTATAACAATGTTATGACATAATGTGTCCACTTAGAACAATAAACTGTAACTGGATTATTTCCCTAAAGCTTATTAATGCTTTTCTAATACAAAGCAAGTTTACTAGTGTACATCATATCACTCACGCTGCGTCCCTGGGAGGAAGTAACTGTTTTAATTTAGCAAATGAGCCGGGTTGTAGTTAGTTGTAAATATTTTAATTACTGTGTTAATTTGCTCACTTAAAAGATGCCTGCAACTCGGTTCCAACAGTCAATCCTCCTAATGCATAATTATATGTATAAAGATCTGCTGAGGGCGGTTTATCAGAATTTGCATATACAATTTAGAATCAATATTACTTGTATGTTATGTCAGTTATAAATGTTTGCGTTTACGGTTTGGCTTTTACAATGAATAATGGCTGCACTATACTAGAGACGGGAAAGTTGGAGATTGTTAGTGTCATTGTTTAATGGCCAATGAAATTGACTGGAGAGGATGAGAAAATTCAGAATAAGATTTTTGCGTTTTTACAAGAATTTGGTTCTTTTTTTTCAAAATGACAAGGGACGTCACTCTTTGTAAGCATACTGTAACGGCGTTTATTAACGCTGTGTGCTCGAAAGAAATCACAAAGGACAGCGCTCCCGGTAAGAGCTGTCTTTTGCAATAGAAGGACTTCCAGGTTTAGGACCCGGGAGTCCTTCTACTCATGGGGGGTCATTCCGATCCGTTCGCATGCAGCGGTTTGTCGCTGCGGTGCAAACGGGTCTGGTATGCGCATGCGCGGCGGCCGCACTGAGCATGCGCGTCATTGCCTGGCGACAGGGGTCGCCGGGTTACGTCGCGGCCAACGAAGAAAGTGGTCGCACAGCCGACCGCAAGAAGATTGACAGAAAGAAGGCGTTCCTGGGAGTCACCAGGCCATTTGGAGCCGTTTTCGAGGAATGGTGAAGAAAACGCAGGCGTGTCCAGGAGAACGGAGGGCGGATGTCTGACGTCAAAGCCGCCTCCAGCATCGCTGAGATCGTTGCACAGGGTAAGTATGTCCAGGGCTGGTCTTGTTCTGCTTGAAATTTTTTTAGCTTAGCAGGGCTGCACAAGCGATCGCAACCCTGCTAAGCTAAAATACACTCCCCCATAGGCGTGGACTAGTTGATCGCAGCAGCAGCAAAACGTTGCTGGCTGCGATCAACTCGGAATGACCACCCATGTGTTGAGCAGCACCAATTGGATCCCTCTCAGGTGCAATCACGGAAAGAAGCTCGTAGACTTCTATAGGGCAACCCCATCTACAGATTAGTGATGAGCGGGCTCGGTTCCTCGGAATCCGAACCCCCCCGAACTTCACCCATTTTACACGGGTCCGAAGCATACTCGGATACTCCAGTATTACTCGGTTAACCCGAGCGCGCCCGAACGTCATCATCCCGCTGTCGGATTCTCGCGAGATTCGGATTCTATATAAGGAGCCGCGCGTCGCCGCCATTTTTCACTCGTGCATTGGAAATTATAGTGAGAGGACGTGGCTGGCGTCCTTTCACTTTGTTTCAGAACTTTCAGGGGGCTGCAAATATCTTTATTCTGGGGACCAGCAGTATATTATATAGGAGGAGTACAGTGCAGAGTTTTGCTGACTAGTGACCACCAGTATTATACGTTGTCTGCCTGAAAAACGCTCCATATCTGTGCTCAGTGTGCTGCATATATCTGTGCTCACACTGCTTTATTGTGGGGACTGGGGACCACCAGTATTATATAGGGGGAGTACAGTGCAGAGTTTTGCTGACCAGTGACCACCAGTATTATACGTTCTCTGCCTGAAAAACGCTCCATATCTGTGCTCAGTGTGCTGCATACATCTGTGCTCACACTGCTTTATTGTGGGGACTGGGGACCAGCAGTATTATATAGGAGGAGTACAGTGCAGAGTTTTGCTGACTAGTGACCACCAGTATTATACGTTCTCTGCCTGAAAAACGCTCCATATCTGTGCTCAGTGTGCTGCATATATCTGTGCTCACACTGCTTTATTGTGGGGACTGGGGACCAGCAGTATTATATAGGAGTACAGTGCAGAGTTTTGCTGACCAGTGACCACCAGTATTATACGTTCTCTGCCTGAAAAACGCTCCATATCTGTGCTCAGTGTGCTGCATATATCTGTGCTCACACTGCTTTATTGTGGGGACTGGGGACCACCAGTATTATATAGGAGGAGTACAGTGCAGAGTTTTGCTGACCAGTGACCACCAGTATTATACGTTCTCTGCCTGAAAAACACTCCATATCTGTGCTCAGTGTGCTGCATATATCTGTGCTCACACTGCTTTATTGTGGGGACTGGGGACCAGCAGTATTATATAGGAGGAGTACAGTGCAGAGTTTTGCTGACTAGTGACCACCAGTATTATACGTTCTCTGCCTGAAAAACGCTCCATATCTGTGCTCAGTGTGCTGCATATATCTGTGCTCACACTGCTTTATTGTGGGGACTGGGGACCAGCAGTATTATATAGGAGTACAGTGCAGAGTTTTGCTGACCAGTGACCACCAGTATTATACGTTCTCTGCCTGAAAAACGCTCCATATCTGTGCTCAGTGTGCTGCATATATCTGTGCTCACACTGCTTTATTGTGGGGACTGGGGACCAGCAGTATTATATAGGAGGAGTACAGTGCAGAGTTTTGCTGACCAGTGACCACCAGTATTATACGTTCTCTGCCTGAAAAACGCTCCATATCTGTGCTGCATTGTAGTATATAGTAGG
Source organism: Pseudophryne corroboree (assembly GCF_028390025.1). Taxonomy (NCBI): domain Eukaryota; kingdom Metazoa; phylum Chordata; class Amphibia; order Anura; family Myobatrachidae; genus Pseudophryne; species Pseudophryne corroboree. The sequence goes on along the minus strand of NC_086451.1, from coordinate 459,086,606 downwards.
AGTACAGTGCATAATTTTGCTGACCACCAGTATATAATATATAGGAGTACGGTACAGAAGGCCACTGCTCTACCTACCTCTGTGTCATCAAGCATACTATCCATCTATACCTGTGGTGCATTTCAGTTGTGCGCAGTATATATAGTAGTAGGCCATTGCTATTGATATATTACTGGCATATAATTCCACACATTAAAAAATGGAGAACAAAAATGTGGAGGGTAAAATAGGGAAAGATCAAGATCCACCTCGTGCTGAAGCTGCTGCCATTAGTCATGGCCGAGACGATGAAATGCCATCAACGTCGTCTGCCAAGGCCAATGCCCAATGTCATAGTAGAGAGCATGTAAAATCCAAAACACTAAAGTTCAGTAAAATGACCCAAAAATTTAAATTAAAAGCGTCTGAGGAGAAGCGTAAACTTGCCAATATGCCATTTACGACACGGAGTGGCAAGGAACGGCTGAGGCCCTGGCCTATGTTCATAGCTAGTGGTTCAGCTTCACATGAGGATGGAAGCACTCATCCTCTCGCTAGAAAACTGCAGCGCCACTCCTAGATGGGCCAGGTGTTTGTGTCGGCCACTTGGGTCGCTTAGCTTAGTCACACAGCTACCTCATTGCTCCTCTTTTTTTCTTTGCATCATGTGCTATTTGGGGACTATTTTTTTCAAGTGCCATCCTGTCTGACACTGCAGTGCCACTCCTAGATGGGCCAGGTGTTTGTGTCGGACACTTGGGTCACTTAGCTTAGCCATCCAGCGACCTTGGTGCACCTCTTTTTTTCTTTGCATCATGTGCTGTTTTGGGACTATTTTTTTTAAGTGCCATCCTGTCTGACACTGCAGTGCCACTCCTAGATGGGCCAGGTGTTTGTGTCGGCCACTTGGGTCGCTTAGCTTAGTCACACAGCTACCTCATTGCGCTTCTTTTTTTCTTTGCATCATGTGCTGTTTGGGGACTATTTTTTTGAAGTGCCATCCTGTCTGACACTGCACTGCCACTCCTAGATGGGCCAGGTGTTTGTGTCGGCCACTTGGGTCGCTTAGCTTAGTCATCCAGCGACCTTGGTGCAAATTTTAGGACTAAAAATAATATTGTGAGGTGTGAGGTGTTCAGAATAGACTGGACATGAGTGGAAATTATGGTTATTGAGGTTAATAATACTATGGGATCAAAATGACCCCCAAATTCTATGATTTAAGCTGTTTTTGAGGGTTTTTTGTAAAAAAAAAAAACGAATCCGACAAAAAAATTTCAGGGAGGTTTTGCCAAAACGCGTCCGAATCCAAAACACGGCCGCGGAACCGAATCCAAAACCAAAACACAAAACCCGAAAAATGTCCGGTGCACATCACTACTACAGATGGTGTTGACAATTGAATCCAAGCCCCGGAATTAATCTCATACCGGAGCCTGGTACATATGCGGTAAGCGGCCAAACCTCTGAAAACGCAATTTTTTGGGTTTTAGCGTTGGTGCATTCCGTCCAAGGAGTGGTTTTCCATTGTAATTGTGATGTTAGACAAATAATAATGAAAAAAGAGTTACCTAAATCTATAGGAGGTAGAGGCCATTGAGCAAATGGCTGATTACGGCACATGCTATGCCAATATTCATACAGTTGATCGATATTTTAAGTACTGCACATGCGTCCGGGTTGCACTGCGCATGTTTCCTGATTGTTACCGCACGGAGACTCAGAACAAACGAGGGCGTGTAATCGGGTACATCTAAAGACAATGATACCGCTCACACAGGACGCCATACTCAGACGGAGAAACTGCCGTCCTATGGTGCGTCTAAAGATGCACCGAGACGGAACAACACCAACACAAGATGGGCATATAAGTATTAATGATATCAGCCGTGGCAGTTGTATAAAGATGCAGCTGCAGCAAAAGGCGCCCGCCGAAGAATCAGGCCTTAAGATTCTACAGTTACGGTAACACTAAGCAAACTGTAATCACAGATAAATTCACTACCCAGATGGGTTTTATACAACAGGACCTAATGTTAGGGCTTTCGGGAAAATTAACGTGTCCCAGTGTTGCAGGACAGATGGTTTTTCCACCACAAATTAAGACCATGGAAGCCACGCTCCTTCTCCTTCTTCTTCTCCTTCTTCTTCTTCTTCTTCTTCTTCTTCTTCTTCTTCTTCTTCTTCTTCTTCTCCTCCTTCTTCTTCTTCTTCTTCTTCTTCTTCTCCTTCTTCTTCTTCTTCACGCAAGTGTACATGCACACACAAACTAACATATAAGTTAGTTTATTGGAGTTTGGGAAGAAACCGGAGCACCTTAAGGAAACCCATGCAAACATGATTAGAACATACAAACTCCACTTCTATAACCATGACTGGAACTCATGGCCCCATGGTTTGCAACAGTAATTGTAATCACTTCTAGTTTATATAGTAAGTTACCAGCTTTGTTTTGCTGCATTCAGTGTCCTCCATTGAGTCATCCAACATACAGTAAGGTCGCCAGTAACTTATGCAAAGTGGAAATACAGTAAATTTTAAACCTTTGGGACCTTGTCAAAGACAGATACAACTTAAATAATAGATATGACCAAAAACAGCCATTTGTCTTCATCATCTGATGGTTTTGGGCGATTCAGGGGTCTTTCAAGTAGTTATGTGGCCATTTCCTACATCTCAGGTCTTGCTCTCATCACGGTTGTCTGTTTCTTTATAGAGCCATTGCTATTGTCTGTCCCATAACTCCCCCATGCATGCTAATCCTCTGACAGTGTGACCACTTTGGCGCATAGTCTGGTAGTAACAGGAGGGTCTGACCTAATTCAGAGCATGGTAAGATGCACTAATAGTATGATGTAACAGAGGGGGTTGCCAGGGCAGGGATTCAGTAACGGACAGCAAAGAAATAAGAGGCTATGGTGGTCATTCCGAGTTGTTCGCTAGCTGCTTTTAGTGGTCATTCAGAGTTGTTCGCTAGCAGCTTTCGCTCGCTGTGCAGCGATCAGGCAAACAAACTGCACTTCAGCGCACAAGCGTCGTACTATTACAACGAACGATGTAGTTTCACACAAGGTCTAGCGAAGCATTTCAGTCGCAGAGTGATTGACAGGAAGAGGGCGTTTCTGGGTGTCAATCGGCCGTTTTCATGGAGTGTTCGAAAAAACGCAGGTGTGCCAGGAAAAACGCAGGCGTGGCTGGGCGAACGCAGGACGTGTTCGCAACGTCAAAACAGGAACTGAATAGTCTGAGGTGATCGCAAGCGCTGAGTAGGTCTGAAGCTACTCTGAAACTGCAAAAAAATATTTTGTAGCCGCTCTGCGATCCTTTCGTTCGCACTTCTGCTAAGCTAAAATGCACTCCCAGTGGGAGCGTTTGCACGGCTGCTAAAAACTGCTAGCGAGCGAACAACTCGGAATGACCACCTATGTTGTCTAGTAAATGTTTTTTCCTATATTAAATATATTCATGCAAATAAAACGTGTGATATTAGGGTACTTTTAACTTTTTGCAGTAAATGCAGGGAGTTCGTTGTACTTTCTTACACTCCGCTAGCTCAGGTAATTTTGCATAATAGGAATATCTCGAATTTGCATAAAATGTTTGGGGCTCACGTCATTTCATGGTGCATCTTAAGGTCGTTAGTGAGGTTGTAGCGTTGTTTCATTTCAGTAATCACCTACTGACCTTACGCGGTGGGAGCAGGTGGCACAATTTGCATGTAAGTCTTTCATCTTCAATCTCAGGAACTCATTTCATCTCCAGTGCTGATTGCACTCTGATAGTAAATTGGGCCACCGTCCCCTGTTGATTCTGAAGATGTATACACAACAGGATGCGAAGCACAATATCCTGCTATGTGCGCTTTGTGACAAATACTGGAATTGGGGGGAGTATAAAAAAATAAAAATATAACCTACACTGTATCCTATCTTATTCCCAATCAGCACAACTCATCAATGTCTCTCTGTAGTGGTGTTTGCTAGAATTGTTTATTTTGTAGATATTAAACTATCCAATATGTGCAAATGACAATGATTCCTTACCGACACAATATACATGAATGTGCATGCACAAATGGTAACTAGTACAATATGCATTTAGACAATACTGTCCCATCTTCTTATTTGGTATCCGGTTCTTTGCCCACAGGACACTTGGCAGTGTACTCTAGGTAAAAACGGGGTCATTCCGAGTTGATCGTAGCTTTGCTAAAGGTAGCACAGCTACGATCATTCACACTGACATGCGGGGGGACGCCCAGCACAGGGCTAGTCTGCCCCGCATGTCAGTGCCGCCGCCCCCCCCCCCCCCGCGCAGAAGTGCAAAGGCATCGCACAGCGGCAATGCCTCTGCTCTTCGAGAGTAGCTCCTGACTAGCGCAGCTTTAGCGTGCTGGCCGGGAGCTACTCGTTGCTCCCCATCCCGCAGCGGCTGCATGTGATGCCACGCAGCCGCCGCGGCCCGCCCCCCCCAATGGTCCGGCCACGCCTGCGTTGGCCAGACCGCGCCCCCTAAACCGCAGCTTAACGCCGCCGTCCAGCCCCCTCCCGGGGTGTGGTTCGTTTGGTCGACAGTCATTATATAAATATTGGCCGACAGTGACTAGGTCAACATGTGAAATAGGTCAACACGGTCATTAGGCCGACATGAAAAAATGTATGCATGAAAAATGTTGGTGCTGTTTTCTTTGTAAAGTGACGGGGAACCCCAATTAGTGCACTGTGCCCCCTCGCATGGCTCGCTTCACTCGCCATGCTTCGGGCAAGGTGCTTCGCCCCGCTACCGCACTGCTCGGCACAGGTTACCATTCCCAATCGTAGTCCACGTGGATCGTAAAGTATGAAAAAGTTCAAAAAAATGTAAAAAAGTGAAAAACTCATGTCGACCTGTTCATGTGTCGACCTTTGCCACGTTGACCTAGTGACTGTGGCGACCTAATGACCGTGGCGACCTAATGCATGTCGACCAATAGTGGTCGACCTAGTGCTTGTCGACTTAAGTGATGTCGACCTAAAGACTGGATAACATTTACTTATGCCGATGTCTTCTGCTCATTTTTGCTTATTTTGATGCAAATCCTATATAATGAATAGTGTTTATATAGTGAGGCACTGTAGAGGATGTTGGGGGCCATGTAAGATCAGATGGGAGCCAGCTGGGATTGGCAAGAGATCACGTGGCATTCACGTGGCTTAAGGCCCATACACACTTGCCGATAAAATGAGCGACGTCGTTCATTTTCCCCCTCCCTGAGCGACGTCGCTCATTTTATCGGCAAGTGTGTATGCCGCCAGCGATGACCGATGCGCGGCCCCACGGGTCAGCAACGATCGTCACTGTCGGCAATGCATGCATGCAGGATCTGGACTGTCGTCCAGGACCTGCATGCACGGCTGGCGGAGGCGTGATGTCACTGAGCGTTATGAGCGGTCATATCGCTCAGTGTGTACAGTCGGCCGTTGACTGGCAGGCCCGGGAGGGGAAACATTAGACGATGTCGCTCACAGAGCGACATCGTCTAATGTGTACGGACCTTTAGTGTATGAATCATGAAGTGGGAATATATACTGCTACTGATGTGCCAGAAATTCATAGAGAGAGAGCAAACATGGGGGTTGTTCCAATTAGGGATTTTAATCAGTGAAATCGGAGGTTTCACAATATGTTGGTGGTGTGGTCAGGTGGTGCTGGCAGCAGCCTAGGTATCATAAGACTGCGGATCAGGGGGGTTATTCAGGTGTGTTAGCAAACCAAAAAAGCACACTAATGGGCAAAACCATGTGCACTGCAGGTGGGGCAGATGTAACATGTGCAGAGAGAGTTAGATTTGGGTGGGTTGTATTGTTTCTGTGCAGGGTAAATACTGGCTGCTTTATTTTTACACTGCAATTTAGATTTCAGTTTGCACACACCCCGCCCAAATCTAACTCTCTCTGCACATGTTACAGCTGCCCCACCTGCAGTGCACATGGGGGGTCATTCCGAGTTGTTCGCTCGCAAGCTGCTTTTAGCAGATTTACTCACGCTAAGCCGCCGCCTACTGGGAGTGAATCTTAGCTTCTTAAAATTGCGAACGACGTATTCGCAATATTGCGATTACACCTCTCTTAGCAGTTTCTGAGTAGCTCCAGACTTACTCGGCATCTGCGATCAGTTCAGTGCTTGTCGTTCCTGGTGTGACGTCACAAACACACCCAGCGTTCGCCCAGACACTCCTCCGTTTCTCCAGCCACTCCCGCGTTTTTCCCAGAAACGGTAGCGTTTTTCCGCACACACCCATAAAACGTCCAGTTTCCGCCCAGTAACACCCACTTCCTGTCAATCACACTACGATCACCAGAACGATGAAAAAGCCGTGAGTAAAATTCCTACCTGCATAGCAAATTTACTTGGCGCAGTCGCACTGCGGACATAGCGCATGCGCACTAAGCGGAAAATCGCTGCGATGCGAAAAAAATTACCGAGCGAACAACTCGGAATGACCCCCATGGTTTTGCCCATTAGTGTGCTTTTTTTGGTTTGCTAACAAACATGAATAAGGTCCCAGGTCCCGTTTAACGGCCCTCATTCCGAGTTGATCGCTCGCAAGGCGATTTTAGCAGAGTTACACACGCTAAGCCGCCGCCTACTGGGAGTGAATCTTAGCTTCTTAAAATTGCGACCGATGTATTCGCAATATTGCGATTACAAACTACTTAGCAGTTTCAGAGTAGCTTCAGACTTACTCGGCATCTGCGATCAGTTCAGTGCTTGTCGTTCCTGGTTTGACGTCATAAACACACCCAGCGTTCGCCCAGACACTCCTCCGTTTCTCCGGCCACTCCTGCGTTTTTTCCGGAAACGGTAGCGTTTTTAACCACACGCCCCTGAAACGCCGTGTTTCCGCCCAGTAACACCCATTTCCTGTCAATCACATTACGATCGCCGGAGCGAAGAAAAAGCCGTGAGTAAAAATACTATCTTCATTGTTAAATTACTTGGCGCAGTCGCAGTGCGAATATTGCGCATGCGTACTAAGCGGAATTTCACTGCGATGCGATGAAATATACCGAGCGAACGACTCGGAATGAGGGCCAACATGTATCGGCTAAAGGTGAAGTTATGGTTACACACAACAGAGGCGTTGTTATCAGACATATTGGACATTATGAAATAGCCAACAAGGTTAGCTGATATATTAAAGTGGCAATAACTGAAAACGTAAAAGCAGGCTGGTTTTGACTTTTAAACTTTTGGTATTTTAAAAATGCTGCCTAACTGGCTGGAATTGCAGGTTCTTACATACGGCTCAATAAAATGGTGGGCATGCGTGGGGAAGGCAATTGGAGTGTGGCTGTAGGGATATAATTTGTCCAAAATTTATGTGGGAGTTTCAGAGATGCTTGGATTATGGATTTAGCCATTTGTTGGTTGGAGCCAGGTGGAAAGTCACCGGGGGGTGATGGTATTTTGGGGGTCATTCCGAGTTGTTCGCTCGCTAGCAGTTTTTAGCAGCCGTGCAAACGCTATGCCGCCACCCACTAGGAGTGTATTTTAGCTTAGCAGAAGTGCAAACGTTTTTATCGCAGAGCGCCTGCAAAATATTTTTGTGTAGTTTCAGAGAAGCTCAATACCTACTCAGCGCTTGCGATTACTTTAGACTATTCAGTTCCGGATTTGATGTCACACACCCGCCCAGCGTTCGCCCAGCCACGCCTGCGTTTTCCCTGGCACGCCTGCGTTTTTCCGAACACTCCATGAAAACGGTCAGTTGCCACCCAGAAACGCCCACTTCATGTCAATCACTCTGCGGCAATCAGTGCGACTGAAATGCATCGCTACACCCTGTGCAAAACTGCATCGTTCGTTGTGCCCGTCAGTCGCGCATGCACATTGCGCCGCATACGCATGCGTAGAACTGCCGTTTTTTAGCCTGATCGCTGCGCTGCAAACAAATGCAGCTAGCGATCAACTCGGAATGACCACCTTTGTGCGGATGGTATTTTCAGCAGTCATTTTAGCAACCTGTGAGGAAATGACATTTAAAGACTTCCAAGGCCTCCTCTAAACTGAGGCAGATGGAAGCTTATTGGAGAAGGTACTTGGTTTAGGAAATACTGTAAATTAAGTCTTAACCACTTAACTGGCATGGTCAGATCACATGTGACCATGCCGCTCCCCTGTGTCCCCCAGTTTTTGATGAGGAGATCCGTTCTGCAGAGGTGCATAATATAATATTTAAATATTTAAAAAAATACATACTTTTTCAACTACAGGGTGATTTAAAAGTCGCAGTACACCCTTTTATTTCAAAAACTGAGCAGGAAATGGGAAAACTGAATACTCCAGTAAGGTATGGGTGAGGTGGGCTATGTTTTAGGGTATGTACCGAACATGGTCGCCATCTTGAAATCGGCCATCTTGAATCTAAGTCAGTTTTCCCATTTTCTGCACAGTTTTTGAAACAAAAGGGTGTACTGCAACTTTGACAAGGGTGTACTGCGACTTTGACAAGGGTGTACTGCGATTTTGACAAGGGTGTACTGCGATTTTGACAACGGTGTACTGCGACTTCTGAATCACCCTATATATTACATAAAATGTTTGTTTTAAAAAAAACAACAATATTATGAACGGTTTTGAAGGGAAAAAATTGTCAGTAAAGTGGTTAAGGAGGATATATAAATTATGCTAAATGGATGATTGGGCACATACGTCTATCTATCTATCTATCTATCTATCTATCTATCTATCTATCTATCTATCTATCTATCTATCTATCTATCTATCTATCTAGGCCGAACAGCCCATCTGGCACTTTTGGCAAATGGCCCAGATGGGCCAATGACCTGTTGGGCCAGTCCAGCCAGGGAGGGACACCGGGGGCTGTCTGAACACTCGGCTCACAAAGACACGGGCTGGTCCTTTTGCGCATATGCAGCCCTGAGACGTAAAGAAGCCCATAGGCTTCTATAGTTGGCGTTGCTTATCGAGCACAAGCTCCAGAAAGTTATTCCAATGTCTTTGCTGTGCTGTGAGTTGCTGGAGCAGGTATCTCCAATATGTGCTGCAGACCTTTTTGATATGTATGGGAAGGAATCCATATGTCTTGCTATAAACATCCTAAAGCAGCTGTTTTCTGAGATGTTACCACCGTTTTAGTAATGGCCCTTTGTATTCCTGTAATAAAGTATAATAGATTTATTACATTTAGGAAGGAGATAAAGTACAGGAGTTGGGTATACTGTAGCACGCAATCAGCGGCTGTCATTTCTCTAGCACAGCCTGTAAAATGACATTAATTTGAAAACTGAAAGCTGACTATTATATCTACAGTATATTATTTATTTTAATGTCTGTTATTTTGTAGTTATTTAATGATTATATACCTGTACATGTGTGTGTGCATGTACATACGTATACATTTTAGCACACATATCCTTTAATGTGTGTTTAAAATCTGCCTAAGCCTTAGAATGGGAAGCCGAGACATCAGGAAATCAGGACCCGCTTTTGTTTTCGGGGCATGTTTTTCAATCAGTGCAATCCTCTCTCTTCCTTAAGGTAACATTGGTAATTATCCTGCGTTCTGCCGTCTATGGCCAATTGCAGTAACATTAATCAGGGTGACAAGAATGCTTGCTACAAGGCACCTTTTTAAACAAAGGAGGTTCTTGCAGAAATTGCAGAAAGCACCCCCAGCGTTTTCTCCCGCTCGCCTCCATTATTGACGGAGAAATCCTAAAAGGAATGAGACAGGCGTGGGACTCAATTTAAGGTTCCTAATGATATCTTTCTGTCTGTGTCAGAAAATGGGGTGGGGGTGTAAAAATCATACACTATGGAATTGTTTAAATTAAACACCACTTATTCTATTGAGAAACTCACGTATTGTCTGGTCATTTTTCAAGCAGCTTATCTCTCAGATGCTTCGCGATGTGTTAGAGGTGCCAAGTGCAATATATAACACCACAAGAGGAAAAGGAAATGATTGACGTTAATTCTGGATCCATTTAAAGTTAAAAAGTGGTTTTGTAACTTAAAGTCCGGCTATCAATGATTACACACAGTGGTCCCAGTCCGATCCATAGAGGTTTATGATATTCAGGACAAAGACATCTGGAACTTAGGATGAATTTCACGAGTTGCATTTCCTACCGGCGAGTTCTCTGATACATTATTTCAATCAAGTGACCTGGTATTCTTGCCAAATTTTGCTGTAAGGGCCTGATTCTGCAATGCACGCTGCTGTGCCTCTGCTTTGTTGTGTTGCGGCAGGTTCCTACTACCATTTGCTTGTGTGGGAATCTGTCCGTATAGTATATGCTGAAGATCCCTGAGTCTTCATGAGGAAGCCTATCCCGCCCACTATTTTTATGTTTGCAACCGCAAAGGTTGTATCGGGTCTTGCACCCTACAAACATACATAAAGGTCGCCTTACACACCCACAACACTTCCGTGATACTCCCACTCCCAGAAGATGCATTGCCTGTACGTCTATCTGTCATAATTAGTTATGGGCCACAAACACCCATTTCACAGTAATTGCGGCCCATAGACAGCAGGTTTTCTTACTTTGGCACATGCACAGTATGCTGAAATTCTTGACATCCACCCGCATTCTACTTGTGGCCAACTCAGAAAGGCCCTAAGTACTGTATTTGCGGAGTAGAAATGGCGCTTCCCCCATATTAAAGGAGTAACCCTGAACCCATTTATCTCATTTTGATAATCTTGCGGTGCAGAATAGAATCCTGTCTCTTGCAGAGGAATGAGCCTCACTTAGCAAGGACTGCCCTCCCTGCTTCCGGCATCTCCCGCCACCCATTGCAAATTACCACATCTTGCACCATGAATCACTGTACTTTGCTGGAAAACTTGGCACGCTAGCACAGATGAAATGCGGGATGTCACCAAGACAATTACGTACTGCGCCCTGGCAGTATCATGCTTCATAAATGGCACTCTAAGTTCTTACTGGTTTTTACAGCAAAATAAAAGACAAACCAGTATTTACAGTTGTGTACCTTGTGTAATCTCCTGTGTACATGTCTTTGGATTTTCTTATGTTTGGAATCCATGTAGTATTACACTCGTCATGATATCATTACTATGTATGTGACTCCCTGTTTGAGTTTTTGTTTTCAAATATGAAGACCAGATCGGACGTCATGGCGTACATGCTTGTCCGGGGGGCCATAAGACCTTCCCCCTCCACACACAATGGGGGGAATGTAATAGGGTGTGAGAATCATAAAGTGAGATTTTTGGGAAAGTTCTCCTGTTTTTTTTTCTCTTTTTTCTTTTTCTTAAAGTGGCAATCATTTCCATGCCAAAATCAGCCTGGTTTTGACATGTAAATGATTGCCACTTTAAAGAAATAAACAGGAGAACTTTCCGAAAATATCTCACTTTCTCATTCGCACACCCTCTATAGGTGCAGGGTGCCCACTGCATGGCAAAGTAAGGTCTGGGTACAGGGTGAGCGGCATTGGGTCCCCCTTGGCCCACAGGCGCATGTTCTGCGGAGACCCTCCACCCAGTATAGGGGTTGGGTAGGCAATCCCTGCAGTCAGGATCCCGGTAGTCAGAATGCGGACAGCGGCCTCCCAACGATCAGAGGGGGTCATTCCGAGTTGATCGCACGTAGCAACTTTTTGCTGCCTGTGCGATCAACTAGACGCCGCCGATGGGGGAGTGTATTTTAGCATAGCAGGGCTGCGATCTCTTGTGCAGCCCTGCTATGCTAAACAAGTTTCCTGTAAAACAAGACCAGAGTAAGAGTTACTTACCCTGTGTGACGGATCCAGCGATGCAGGTCCCGGAATTGACGTCAGACATGCGCCCTCCAAACGCCTGGACACGCCTGCGTTCGGACCTTCACGCACAGAAAACGGTGAGTTGACACCCCGGAATGCCCTCCTCCTGTCAATCTTCTTGCGGTCGCCGCTGCGACCGCTTTCTTCGCTAGCGGCGTCGCTGTCATGCGACGGCTGTCGCCGGGCAATGACGCGCCTGCGCAATGCAGGCGCAGTGCATGCCCAGTTCCGACCCGATCGCACCCTACCCCTAATCCTAAGCTTAACCCACCTCTCCAGCGTCCTAACACTATCCGTCTCATCCCGCTGCTTAACCCTAACTTCCCCCATACATTCAGAACCCCCCCCCCCCCCTAGTGTCTCTCCCTAACGCCAACTCCAGTACTTACCTTCATCATCCACCTGGGATTATGTCCACCGGGATTCCACTCCTGGAATCCTGACCACATTCCCAGTAAAGATACGCCGCTGAACCAAAGTATTTTATTAGTTTCAAATCTGGTTTTAATACAATGACTTTCAGTGATTGCGATAACCTTGTACTAAAGAATAATTTTAATCGGCCAGTTTACAGTGTATCGCTGACACTTCTTTATGGTATATCCTATACGTAAGTCCTAGTCCTATATACCTATATCAGCCTGCGCCCGGCCGTTAACACTGAGATCACTGCTCGACCGGCTTCCATTGCTATACACACCTTTCAGGAGTAATCTAATTATGACAGATAGACCTACAGGCAAAGGCCCTCCTTCCGAGATGATCGTAGCTGTGCTAAATTTAGCACAGTTATGATCATTCACACTGACATGCGGGGGGGGGGGGGACGCCCAGCACAGGGCTAGTCCACCCCGCATGTCAGTGCCGCCCCCCCCCTTCCCCCGCAGAAGTGCAAAGGCTTCGCACAGCGGCGATGCCTTTGCACTTAAAGAGTAACTACCGGCCAGCGCAGCTTTAGCGTGCTGGCCGGGAGCTACTCATCGCTCCCCTGCCCGCAGCGGCTGCGTGTGACGTCACGCAGCCGCTGTGGCCTGCCCCCCTGTTCGGTCCAGCCATGCTTGCGTTGGCCGGACCGCTCCCACGAAACGGCGGCCAAACGCAGCCGTTCCGCCCCCTCCCGCCCCAGCGATCGCCTTTGCCTGTCAGTCAGACCGAGGCGATCGCAGCCCTGCTCCGGCCTTCGGACGTCTGGCATGCGTCGACACATGCACAGTAGGGACCTGTTCGCTCGGCTGCAACAAAAAGTCAGAATGACCCCCAAAGTTCTGTAGCATTTAGACTAAATTATTTATGGTCATAACAAATTATATATTAACATTTGCAATGGAATAACCAGGCCCTAATGTACTAAAAAGACGCTTTCATAATATAATACTATAATTCCCGGGAGTTTAAGCAAATTAATATGTGCAAGTCAAATTTCAGAGGGAAAAAAAAAATCACGGGCAAAGCATTAATCTTCAAATATTTGGCGAAAAGAAACCCTCAAAGGGATCTGTGGATTTTATTTGAAGAAAAACTGACATTTAATCATGTGAATAAGCCAGGAACGCGGCAGCGGGCAGAAAGGTTATATCCTGGTGACTTGTTTTCAAATTGAGTTAGAGAAATTAATTCATATGTACAGGAATTTGCATACGTTGGGTTCGCTACGTTTCATAAACAGAGATTTTTTTCATTGAACGCGCGGATTTTATTATCCCCGCTCTGCACATTTCTGCTAAAGAGGAAATAAAAGGCGTTTTCTCCCCCCTCAGTTTCATTAGCCTGGGTAAGCTGAAAGTTCAGGAAAAGACTTTTAAATGAAAATCCCCTCTTGCGCAGGAAGTTTGGAGCTGTGAAATGCCATTTTATAAGGCCACAGCGGCTCTGGGCTGATGCAACCTACACAGATGGGATCTCAGCTGAGGGCTCACAAAAATAATTACACTGAGTTCATATTCAACCCTACGGCTTAGTACATACAGTGTATACAGTCTTTCAATGTTCCCAATGTGTCCATTACTAGTATTGCAAAATATCACTCAGGAGACGGAGCGGGTTATGTTGGATTCTGGAATTCTGATCAGCCTGTTTCATTTATTTATCCTTTGTATTTATTAACGTAAATATTAAGGAGATGTCTAAAAATATTCCACTTTATTTAGTTTATATGATGCTGCATATGAATCCGTTTGAAGAGATTATTATTCAGTAAAGTAACCGCTGTTTGACCTCTCTTTCCTATAATCTATTTATCTTCTTTCACAATGGCTTAGGTGGCCTAATGGCAAGAGATACGTACAACATTGTTGGCAGCCAGGACTATGATCTATGGTCATAAAACGGGTGTGGTTCATCAAATCGACAATGTCTAGGTCGACAATGTTTAGGTCGACCACTATAGGTCGACAGTCACTATGTCGACATGGATGGAAGGTCGACAGGGTTTCTAGGTCGACATGTGCTAGGTCGACAGGTCTAAAGGTCGACATGAGGCTTTTTTTTTTTTGTGTCGTTTTCTTCGTAGAGTGACCGGGATCCCAAATTAGTGCACAGCTTCGCTCGCCATGCTTCGGGCATGGTGCCTTCGCTCCGCTACCGCTTCGCTCGGCACACTTTACCATTCCAATCGTAGTCCACGTGGATCGTTAAGTATGAAAAAATTCAAAAAAAGAAAAAAATGTGAAAAACTCATGTCGACCTTTAGACCTGTCGACCTAGCACATGTCGACCTAGAAACCCTGTCGACCTTCCATCCATGTCGACCTAGTGACTGTCGACCTATAGTGGTCGACCTAAACATTGTCGACCTAGACACTGTCGATCTTCAGACCGGATCCCCATAAAACTATATCTAGTACATTCCCCTATATTAGGCAGACATATCAGTTACTCACAACTGCTCATTAAACAGGACCTCTGGACAGACAAATACACATATGTTACACTTACAGTAAAGAAGGGTTACATATTTTCCAAGTCTCGTCATGTCATAATGTATCATGGCAGTTCTGTTGTTTCATGCAGTGAACAAAGCAAATTACTATCTCTGAGTCCTTGGAGATCGGCCCATTTGATAAACTGCCCTAACCCGCAATCTGCTTTTAAATAAATAAGCAACACAGGTGTTGAGTGACAGGAAAAAGATAATTTGTGCAACAACTAAAGACACCTGGGGACCTGATCCGAAAAGTGGATCCGAATGTCCTCTGGTTCCTTGGTGGTGGGAGAGGACAGTGTCAAGAAAAAGAGGCTACATCACAAAGGGGTATATTCATGAAGCAGTGAAAAGTGTGGAGAAGTGAGCCTGTGGAGAAGTTGCCCATTACAACCAATCAGCTGCTCCGTACAATTGTATTGTATGTTAATTGTAAATTTTGTTGGGGGTATGTGGGGACAAATGGAGGCATTTGGGGGTATGTAAGGCTACATGGAAGCATTTGGGGGTATGTGAGACAACATGAAGGCATTTGGGGGTATGTGAGACAACATCAAGGCATTTGGGGGTATGTGAGGCCACATCAAGGCATTTGGGGGTATGTGAGACCACATCCAGGCATTTGGGGGTATGTGAGACCACATGAAGGCATTTGGGGGTATGTGAGACCACATGAAGGCATTTGGGGGTATGTGAGACAACATCAAGGCATTTGGGGGTATGTGAGGCCACATCAAGGCATTTGGGGGTATGTGAGACCACATCAAGGCATTTGGGGGTATGTGAGGCCACATCAAGGCATTTGGGGGTATGTGAGACCACATCCAGGCATTTGGGGGTATGTGAGACCACATGAAGGCATTTGGGGGTATGTGAGACCACATGAAGGCATTTGGGGGTATATGAGGCCACATGAAGGCATTTGGGGGGTATGTGAGACCACATGAAGGCATTTGGGGGGTATGTGAGACCACATGAAGGCATTTGGGGGGTATGTGAGACCACATGAAGGCATTTGGGGGTATATGAGGCCACATGAAGGCATTTGGGGGTATGTGAGACCACATGAAGGCATTTGAAGAGAGAGCTGCGTCTGTACACCATATCATGTATATTAAATCATCACATTACTGCTGTATATAAACATGACCAAATTACATAGACTGTGGCTCAAGTCACGCCTAATAGACCTCTCAGCGTGACCGGTGGTGGCTTCTAAAGACACAACAAGCTGCATTCCCACGTCTACGGACGCTGACAGTGGGTGTCCCAGTCCGTGCACATTTGGACACATGGATCTCCACCAGGGAAGGGCTTTGTCTTGGCATTAGCATAAAAGCGCAGACACGACTGCAGCAAAAGACACATCTGCGGCCGACTCAGTGTAACACTGGGAAAATATCTCCTATCCTACCTCTATGGGGGTCATTCCGAGTTGATCGCTCGCTAGCAGTTTTTAGCAGCCATGCAAACGCTATGGCGCCGCCCACTGGGAGTGTATTTTAGCTTAGCAGAAGTGCGAACTGTTGTATCGCAGAGCGGCTACAAATTTTTTTTGTGTAGTTTCAGAGTAGCTCAAAACCTACTCAGCGCTTGCGATCACTTCAGACTGTTCAGTTCCGGATTTGACGTCACACACCCGCCCAGCGTTCGCCCAGCCACGCCTGCGTTTTCCCTGGCACACCTGCGTTTTTCCGAACAGTTCTTGAAAACGGTCAGTTGCCACCCAGAAACGCCCACTTCATGTCAATCACTCTGCGGCCAGCAGTGCGACTGAAATGCATCGCTAGACCCTGTGCAAAACTGCATTGTTCATTGTGCCCGTACGTCGCGCATGCGCATTGCGTCGCATACGCAGAACTGCCATTTTTTAGCCTGATCGCTGCGCTGTGAACAAATGCAGCTTGCGATCAACTCGGAATGACCACCAATGTCTGTCTGTTTTACCTAGTTTTGTTCTATTACTGTTGTTCTAACTGTAAAGCGCAACGGAATATGCTGCGCTATATAAACTGTTAATAAATAAATAAAATAAATAATAGCCCAGATCTGAGGAGACTCTGTGTGACTAATGCTGGGCGGAGTCACAGTCACAGATCTGGCCAATTATATAGGAGATGGGTAAATGAACAACCAGCCGAAGATTCACTTTCTCTGGTGTCCCAGCAAGGCTGCAGGCACGGGGGGCTGAGGCACAGCGCTCTCCCTGGCCGGCTCTCTGCCCCGGGGCACAGCTCTCCAGGTGCAGCCTCTCTCTGTGCACCATGCTCCATGGAGGACTGCTCAGCTGCGTGACTCGGGGATCAGGAACCAGCGCCAGCCCGCTGACCCCGCCGCACACCTCACCTGCAGCAGTCGGGCACCATACTCCACCCTGTGCGGGGAAAGCACCACCATCATGTCTTCCGCTCCTTAACACTCTGAGCGGGTCTGGGCGCAGCAGCTGAGGAAATTACATGGTTCAAGCCATGGACCAGAGGTATGGACAACGCCACACCCGGCCCTCTCCCACCCACGGCTCCCCCGCCCCACCCACGTCAACCACCGCACCCGCTCCCCCCCCACCGCCACCTGGCCCCGTCCCCCATCCACGGCAATCCCCGCAACCGCCCCTCTCCCACCCGCAGCGCCTCCTGACCTCCTATCCCACCCGCGGCACCCCCGCCCGCACCCGCCCCTCCACCACCCGCAGCACCTTCGGATCACCGCTGCACCTGCCCTTCCCCCACCCGCAAGAACCTAGCTCCTCCCCCACCCACGGCACCTCCGGACTGCCTACCTCACCCGCGGCACCCCCCCCTCCCCATCCATGGCATCCCCTCCCCCACCTGCAGCGCCCACGGACCCCGGAACCCATCCGCAGAACCCCCCGAAACCGCGGAACCTGGCCCTCCACCACCCTCATGCACCTCTGGACCCCCTCCCCCATCCACCACACCTGCTTCTCCCCCGCCCGAGGCACCCCCGCTCCTTCCCCACGGCACTTCTAGACCCCCTAGCCCACCCGCTGCACCCCCGCAACCTGCCCCTTCCCCACCCACAGCGCCTCCGGAACCCCTCTCCCATCCACAACAGCCCCGCACATGCACCTCCCCCACCCGCAGCACCCCCTTCCCTCCATCACCAGCAGCGCCTCCGTTCCCAGTCCCCTATCCGCGGCACCCTCTCCCCCACCCCTCCCCTACCCACAGTATCTCCCTCCCCCTCCCCCCCATCCTCGCACACTCCCCCCCGCATCCACACCACTCTACCCGCAGCATTTACAGACACCCTCCCCCATCCGCGGTCCCCCCCGCACCTGCTACATTCTGTACATCGTGCCCAGCAGGCGCTGTTCACGCCGTCTGGCGCAATGAAGCATCTAGTCTCCTATATAATAGCCCAGATCTGTGACTTTGTGACTCATTTGCTAACGCTGGGCGGAGTCACAACACTGGGCGGAGTTAGTCAAATGAGTCACAGATCTGGGCAAATCTATAGGAGACTAGGAGCAGAAGCAGATGGTATGGGCATGGCACAGGCAGGGGTGCATACCTCCCAGCTTTCTTCAGGAGCTTTCTTCAGGCAGAAGGAGGGACACACAGGCAGCGAAAAGGGTGTGTGGCCAATTAAAAGGGGCGTGGCTTCACGGGAGGGCCCCCGTTTTTGTCAGTGAGGGGGCATGCCCAGCGCTCTGTGAGCTGCTGGCATGCCCCCAGGGGCGGATTATGAGTCCGGGGGGCCCAGAGCACTTGAAACAGGGGGTCCCTATCTCATTGCTGTGCCTGCTGTGGGTTTGGGGGGCGTGGCCTAATCGCGGACTACGTGGCCACGCCCCCTTATGCAAATTCTGAATATTTTTTTTAATGGGATTTTGGCCCCTTAGCTAGGAGTAAATCCAGAGGGGGTAGTTGCTCTCCCCTACACACCCACACAGGCAGAAGAAAGCAACACCACAGACCTGCCAACACGCAGCAGCGTGTGCTGACTGTAGCACAATGCTGCTGCTGTTGCTGGCAGGACGGGGGAGCTACAGAGCTGGGACAAAGCTACTCCAGCCGGGAAGGCCCCTAAAACTGTGGGGCCCACGGTACGTACCCCCTGCCCCCCCTTAATCCGGCTCTGCTGCCGGAACCCCCCTTAATCCGAACCCCCTGATGCCCCCTCTCCTCCTGTCTCCACTAAATAGACGCTGTGCGCATCTATTCACCGCTGCTCTGCTAAGCAGAACAGCGAGTTCAGGAGCTTCCCAACTGCCCCCCCCCTCCCCCCACCGGGGGACACTGCGGCCCAAGGGTGGGACAGCGGGACAGACCCAAAAAAATGGGACTGTCCCGCGAAAATCGGGACAGTGGGGAGGTATGGGGGTGTGTGAGGGGTTGTGCCGTACAGACAGACGGGCACCGGCTCACTGTGTGCTTGACCCCCCCCCACATCGGCATACTCAGCAGGGTCTCTCTGGCGCGGAGGAGCGTCACTTTCTGGCACACTCCACGCTTCTTAGCTGCAGTTTTGTGGGGCACCAGCCGCTGTGCAGGTTCCGTACTGCCTCTGTTATCTCCATCCCCGGCAACCCCACCGCTAGCTGCAGCACTGCCACCCGCAGTGAAGTGCGCCCAGCTCCTTCACACACTTTAGCTGGCAGATAGCGCTGTAGAAGTCAGCGCTGTTTGCAGGCTCCGACCCCCTCCTCCCTCCAGCCGCAGCTTCTCCTGGGAGATAACCAGTCACTCCCAGTCTCTCCTTTCCACAGTGCCCGGCACCCGCGAGGTCCGCGCCGCGTGCATGCTATGACCCCCTCCTCCCTCCAGCCGCAGCGTCTCCTGGGGACTAACCAGTCACTCCCAGTCTCCCCTTTCCACAGTGCCCGGCAGCCGCGAGGTCTGCGCCGCGTGCATGCTATGACCCCCTCCTCCCTCCAGCCGCAGCGTCTCCTGGGGGCTAACCAGTCACTCCCAGTCTCCCCTTACCGCAGTGCCCGGCAGCCGCGCGAGGTCCGCGGTGTGTGACTGAGGAGTGGGGGGGAGGGATGCGGACGGGCAGAGGAAGCAGGACTCCAGCCTGAGAGAGTCAGCCATGCCAAGTCTCCACCAGCAGCAGATCCCAACAGGTTGGAGTGGAACAGCAGCAGCCAGCCCCTGTCACCCCTGTCCTGGCCCTGTCACCCCTGTTCTGACCCTGTCACCCCTGTCCTGGCCCTGTTACTGCATACCCTCCAACTACCTTTTTGGCAGGTACAGTACCCGCAGCGCCTCCAGACTCCTCCCCAATGCACCACACCTCCGTACCTTCCCCTCCCCCACACGCTGTGCCTCCAGACCCCCTACACCACCCACGGCACCCACTCCCCCGCCCCTCCACCACCCACAGCACCTCTAGGCCCCCTCCACCATCCTCTCCCCATATATGTCTCCCCCCACACCTGCCCCCCCTCCACCCGCAGCATCTGCAGACACCCTCCTCAATCCATGGTCCCCTTCCTCATCCACCCCTCCTCCACCCACGGCACCCCCACACCTGCCCCTCTACCACCTGCAGCGCCTCGAGACCCCCTTCCCCATCCGCCGCACCACCTGTACCTGCTCCTCCCCCACCCATGGTGCCTCTGGACCCCCTACCCCACTCCCGGCACCCCCGCCCCTTCCCATCCCACAGCACCTCTGGAACCCTTCACCCATCCACAATCACCCCACACCTGCCCCTCTCCCACCCATGGCACCCCTGCCCCTCCCCCACCTGCAGTGCCTCCGGACACCTCCCCCATCTGCAGCCCCCACTCCTCTGCCCATCCGCAGCACCTCCCGACCCTTCCCCATCTGGGCCCCCCCGCTTCCGCCCCCCTCCACCCGCAGCATCTACAGACACCCTCCCCCATCCGCAGTCCCCCCCGCACCCGCTACATTTTGTACATCATGCCCTGCAGGTTCTGTTCACGCTGTCGCAAGGGGCTGCGCCTCCTTCATCATCACACGCCCTTTCATTGTGCAATATTTAACCACTAACAAAGGAATGCAGGTAATACTCCATATAATAAAAATATTGAACCCCAGAAAGGCATGCAAGGGTTAAGGGGGCGTAGCCCCTTGCGACGGTGTGAAGAGCGCCCGTAGGTCACGATGAAGCACCTAGTTATGCATTAAATGTTGATATATATTAGTGATGTGCACCGGAAATTTTTCGGGGTTTTGTGTTTTGGTTTTGGATTCGGTTCCGCGGCCGTGTTTTGGATTCGGACGCGTTTTGGCAAAACCTTCCTGAAAATTTTTTGTCGGATTCGGGTGTGTTTTGGATTCGGGTGTTTTTTTACAAAAAACCCTCAAAAACAGCTTAAATCATAGAATTTGGGGGTCATTTTGATCCCATAGTATTATTAACCTCAATAACCATAATTTCCACTCATTTTCAGTCTATTCTGAATACCTCACACCTCACAATATTATTTTTAGTCCTAAAATTTGCACCGAGGTCGCTGGATAACTAAGCTAAGCGACCCAAGTGGCTGACACAAACACCTGGCCCATCTAGGAGTGGCACTGCAGTGTCAGACAGGATGGCACTTCAAAAAAATAGTCCCCAAACAGCACATGATGCAAAGAAAAAAAGAGGCGCAATGAGGTAGCTGTGTGACTAAGCTAAGCGACCCAAGTGGCCGACACAAACATCTGGCCCATCTAGGAGTGGCACTGCAGTGTCAGACAGGATGGCAGATTTAAAAAATAGTACCCAAACAGCACATGATGCAAAGAAAAAAAGAGGTGCACCAAGGTCGCTGGATGGCTAAGCTAAGCGACCCAAGTGGCCGACACAAACACCTGGCCCATCTAGGAGTGGCACTGCAGTGTCAGACAGGATGGCAGATTTAAAAAATAGTCCCCAAACAGCACATGATGCAAAGAAAAAAAGAGGTGCCTGACTTAAACAAACCACCTCACCATCAGAATCCTCCATGTCAATTTCCTCCCCAGCGCCAGCAACACCCATATCCCCATCCTGGTGTACTTCAACAGTGACATCTTCAATTTGACTATCAGGAACTGGACTGCGGGTGCTCCTTCCAGCACTTGCAGGGGGCGTGCAAATGGTGGAAGGCGCAACCTCTTCCCGTCCAGTGTTGGGAAGGTCAGGCATCGCAACCGACACAGTTGGACTCTCCATGGGGATTTGTGATTAGAAGAATGCACAGTTCTTTGCTGTGCTTTTGCCATCTTAACTCTTTTAAGTTTTCTAGCAGGAGGATGAGTGCTTCCATCCTCAGGTGAAGCTGAACCACTAGCCTTGAACATAGGCTAGGGCCTCAGCCGTTCCTTGCCACTCCGTGTCGTAAATGGCATATTGGCAAGTTTACGCTTCTCATCAGACGATTTTGATTTAGATTTTTGGGTCATTTTACTGAGCTTTATTTTTTTTTATTTTACATACTCTCTACTATGACATTGGGCATCGGCCTTGGCAGACGACGTTGATGGCATTTCATCGTCTCGGCCATGACTAGTGGCAGCAGCTTCACCACGAGGTGGAAGTGGATCTTGATCTTTCCCTATTTTACCCTCCACATTTTTGTTCTCCATTTTTTAATGTGTGGAATTATATGCCAGTAATATATCAATAGCAATGGCCTACTACTATATATACTGCGCACAACTGAAATGCACCACAGGTATGGATGGATAGTATACTTGACGACACAGAGGTAGGTAGAGCAGTGGCCTTCTGTACCGTACTGCTATATAGTATATACTGGTGGTCAGCAAACTGTGCAAAACTGAAATGCACCACAGGTATGGATGGATAGTATACTTGACGACACAGAGGTAGGTAGGGCAGTGGCCTACTGTACTGTACTGCTATATATTATATATTGGTGGTCAGCAAACTGTGCAATACTGAAATGCACCACAGGTATGGATGGATAGTATACTTGACGACACAGAGGTAGGTAGAGCAGTGGCCTACTGTACCGTACTGCTATATATTATATACTGGTGGTCAGTAAACTGTGCAAAACTGAAATGCACCACAGGTATGGATGGATAGTATACTTGACGACACAGAGGTAGGTAGAGCAGTGGCCTTCTGTGCCGTACTGCTATATAGTATATACTGGTGGTCAGAAAACTGTGCAAAACTGAAATGCACCACAGGTATGGATGGATAGTATACTTGACGACACAGAGGTAGGTAGAGCAGTGGCCTACTGTACCGTACTGCTATATATTATATACTGGTGGTCAGCAAACTGTGCAAAACTGAAATGCACCGCAGGTATGGATGGATAGTATACTTGACGACACAGAGGTAGGTAGAGCAGTGGCCTTCTGTACCGCCCTGCTATATAGTATATACTGGTGGTCAGCAAACTGTGCAAAACTGAAATGCACCACAGGTATGGATGGATAGTATACTTGACGACACAGAGGTAGGTAGAGCAGTGGACTACTGTACCTTACTGCTATATATATAGTTATACTGGTGGTCAGCAAACTGTGCAAAACTGAAATGCACCACAGGTATGAATGGATAGTATACTTGACGACACAGAGGTAGGTAGAGCAGTGGCCTTCTGTACCGTACTGCTATATAGTATATACTGGTGGTCAGCAAACTGTGCAAAACTGAAATGCACCACAGGTATGGATGGATAGTATACTTGACGACACAGAGGTAGGTAGAGCAGTGGACTACTGTACCATACTGCTATATATATAGTTATACTGGTGGTCAGCAAACTGTGTAAAACTGAAATCCTCCACAGGTATGGATGGATAGTATACTTGACGACACAGAGGTAGGTAGAGTAGTGGCCTTCTGTACCGTACTGCTATATAGTATATACTGGTGGTCAGCAAACTGTGCAAAACTGAAATGCACCACAGGTATGGATGGATAGTATACTTGTCGACACAGAGGTAGAGCAGTGGACTACTGTACCGTACTGCTATATATATAGTTATACTGGTGGTCAGCAAAATTCTGCACTGTCCTCCTACTATATACTACAATGCAGCACAGATATGGAGCGTTTTTCAGGCAGAGAACGTATAATACTGGTGGTCACTGGTCAGCAAAACTCTGCACTGTCCTCCTACTATATAATACTGCTGGTCCCCAGTCCCCACAATAAAGCAATTAGGACACTGAGCACAGATATTTGCAGCACACTGAGCACAGATATTTGCAGCACAATTTGCAGCCCACTGAACATAGAAACTGAGAGGACGCCAGCCACGTCCTCTCACGATCATCTCCAATGCACGAGTGAAAAATGGCAGCGACGCGCGGCTCCTTATATAGAATACGAATCTCGCGAGAATCCGACCGCGGGATGATGACGTTCGGGCACGCTCGGGTTAACCGAGCAAGGCGGGAGGATCCGAGTTGCTCGGACCCGTGCAAAAAAAGGTGAAGTTCGGGCGGGTTCGGATCCCGAGGATCCGAACCCGCTCATCACTATATATAATATAGATTTTTGCACCAATAGCTCCAGCATTAATGTAATATATGGCAACATGCGCCACGCTACCTCACAGGAACACTTCAGCCACACGCACTGCGCAGCTGATTTGCATCATCTCTGTCCTAGAGTCATGTTCGTTTATGATTTTGTAGAATTTAATACATAATGTCACGACGTGAAAAAATGTGGCAGGCGTGGCCAAACCCCCTAAGAAAAAATACTGTGCGCCCCGCCGCAAAATTGCACTGCGCCTATTAAACTGGCAACCCCCCTTCCTCCGCAACTGTCGTCGGTGTCGATTGCCACATACAGCTGCCACATACAGATACATGGGTGTCCGGCACACGCAAACTGCACCTGCAAGACGAAGCAGAATAAACTTGTATTTAAGAAATATGGCCCAACCAATCAGCTTCCTAACTGCCATGTTACAGGCTGACTTTGAAAAATGACAGTTGGTAGCTGATTGGTTGGTGCGTTATCACCTTGCACTTTATCACTCTCCGAGGCTTGATAAATCTGGGCAAATACGTTAGTTATTTTTCTTTAAGCTTGGTTCTTATTGCCCAACTTGGGCAGCATTGTGTTATACTGTATGAGAAGCGCAGGAGGCGGCGCCACGTTCTGTTTATCAGGGATCTGTACAATACTGCGTCTGCCGGCCCCTGGGCCGCTGAGAATCTGTGGACGGTAATGATAGGAAATATCCCTGTTATTTTGATTTTGCACAGATGTTCCAATCTGCAGAGCTAAATGAAGTTGTGATACTGGAAGTCACGCATGATGTGAGAGGAACAGAAGGTGGGCTGACATCGGAGCTGGCCTCGGCTGCGGCTGACTGGCTGTCATTACGCTTTCAGATCTGGTTACCACGCGCGCCTGAATATATATCTCTTTAATACAATGCTATTTGCAACCTGCTTGTATTAGGGCTGCCGTATTCTGCGGTGACAAATACTGTTCCCTTATAAATCTCATCATTAATGTTTTGCTTTCTGCAGGATAGGTCATTGCTTCCTTTACAGAGGGACAATACTGAAATCAACGTATGTATAAAATAAAATGATATACAGCAGCAATACATATGTTTAAGGGTTTACGTAGTCTTTTCTGAATGGATGCAAATATCCTGCATGTTCAACCAGTATTAGTCATACTGTAGGGCCTACTCCTGAGTCAGACGTAGCGGTGATTGACGCGTATGGGAGACGCACAGTAGGGTCGTAGAGAACAGCGCCAGGCCCCTGGAACTGCATGGGGGCGTGACCTAAATGTGTCCCATAGAAAAAAAAATGCACTCCACAGGGGGGCGCCATTCAGATGAGGAGGGGGCTGCGGGGAAGGCATTGCACATTGGGGGTCATTCCGAGTTGATCGTACCTGTGCTAAATTTAGCACAGCTACGATCATCTTCCCTGACATGCGGGGGGACGCCCATCACAGTGCTAGTCCGCCCCGCATGTCAGTGCCGCCCCCCCCCCCCCCGCACAAATACAAAAGCATCGCACAGCGGCGATGCTTTTGTATTTGTGGAGTAACTCCCGTCCACCGCAACTCCTGCGGCTGGCCGGGAGTTGATCGTCGCTGCCACTGGCCGCAGCGGCTGCATGAGATGTCACACAGCCGCCACGGCCCGCCCCCCCAATGTTTCGGCCACACCTGCGTTGGCTGGACCGTGCCCCCTAACCGACGGCTTAACGCCGCCGTCCAGCCCCCTCCCGCCCTGCAACCGCCTCTGCCTGTCAATCAGGCAGAGGCGATCGCTACTAAACGACGGCCTTCAGCCGTCCGGCATGCGCCGCGCATGCGGAATTCCGGCCCGATCGCTGCGCTGCGATAAACTGCAGCGATCGGGTCGGAATGACCCCCATTGTTTGATCTGGAAAGTGGGACTCTCCTCCTTGGCTGATACCATTTCCCCAGTAATATCTGGAAAGATAGAGCATGTGGCCCCTAGTGTAAGTGCTGACGGGGCATGGCGGATCTAGGCCCTGCCGGGGCCATGTACTGTAATTAGTCATTGTCGCCCCTCTCTCGGCACCAGTGCGCACAGTCTGAGATATGTTTAGGAAATGTACAGTATTGGGCATTCCTGAGCGGTGACAGGGAGGTGGCTAAGCAAACACATGGGATTGGTCCGTCTTACGGGCATGTTATTTGTTATGTTGCAGGCTTGTCGCTGATAGTGGTTGCATGCAGAGACTAATAGGCCCTACACACTGGCCGATATTCCTCAAAGATATGAACGATCTCATTCATTATTGATCGAGATAACGTTCATATCTTTGAGTGTGGAGTCACCAGCGATGAACGATGCGCGGCCCCCGCGCTCGTTCATCGCTGGTGCCCCGTCGGCTGTACATGCAGGCCAATATGGACGATCTCGTCCATATTTGCCTGCACTTCAATGGAGCTGGGTGACGGGGGGAGTGAAGTCACTGCCCCCCGGCCGCCGGGTCGCACGTCGGCCGTATCCGCCGTCGGGCAGCTCGGCGGCGGATCTTTATATGTGTAGGGCCCTTCAGAATCAATCACATAGGAAGCCCTATTCGGACGGTTAATCTGCACCTGGTGTGACTTTTACTGGTGCAACCAATGATGGTGGCTACAGACACAACAAGCAGTATTGCAGCGCCTGAAGACATTCAAAGTGGGCGTCTTGTTCCTTGCAGATGCACAAATGCACACCAGGAGACGGCTTGTAGCGGCATTTGTTTAAAGTTGCAGAAGCAATACCGTTGCAAAAGATGCACGCACTTGTCGCTGCCGCATCCGACCAATCTGGTTTTGCCTTTTAAATAGTTTCCGCTTTGCAAATAAATGCAGACTTTCCTGTATCATGCCCGCACCTGCGTCTCACAGGATATGACATAAGATATTGGGATGATAGATTGACAATGTATTGGTCAACAGTAGAGATGAGCGGGTTCGGTTTCTCTGAATCCGAACCCGCCAGAACTTCATGTTTTTTTTCACGGGTCCGAGCGACTCGGATCTTCCCGCCTTGCTCGGTTAACCCGAGCGCGCCCGAACGTCATCATGACGCTGTCGGATTCTCGCGAGGCTCGGATTCTATCGCGAGACTCGGATTCTATATAAGGAGCCGCGCGTCGCCGCCATTTTCACACGTGCATTGAGATTGATAGGGAGAGGACGTGGCTGGCGTCCTCTCCGTTTAGAATAGATTAGAGAGACACTTGATTTACTAATTTTGGGGAGCATTAGGAGTACTCAGTACAGTGCAGAGTTTTGCTGATAGTGACCAGTGACCACCAGTTTTATTTATAATCCGTTCTCTGCCTGAAAAAAGCGATACACAGCACACAGTGACTCAGTCACATACCATATCTGTGTGCACTGCTCAGGCTCAGGCCAGTGTGCTGCATCATCTATTATCTATATATAATATTATATATATCTGTCTGACTGCTCAGCTCACACAGCTTATAATTGTGGGGGAGACTGGGGAGCACTACTGCAGTGCCAGTTATAGGTTATAGCAGGAGCCAGGAGTACATAATATATTATATAGTGAGTGACCACCAGACACACAGTGCAGTTTATTTAATATATCCGTTCTCTGCCTGAAAAAAGCGATACACACAGTGACTCAGTCAGTCACATACCATATCTGTGTGCACTGCTCAGGCTCAGGCCAGTGTGCTGCATCATCTATTATCTATATATAATATTATATATCTGTCTGACTGCTCAGCTCACACAGCTTATAATTGTGGGGGAGACTGGGGAGCACTACTGCAGTGCCAGTTATAGGTTATAGCAGGAGCCAGGAGTACATAATATATTATATAGTGAGTGACCACCAGACACACAGTGCAGTTTATTTAATATATCCGTTCTCTGCCTGAAAAAAGCGATACACACAGTGACTCAGTCAGTCACATACCATATCTGTGTGCACTGCTCAGGCTCAGGCCAGTGTGCTGCATCATCTATATATATTATATATCTGTCTGACTGCTCAGCTCACACAGCTTATAATTGTGGGGGAGACTGGGGAGCACTACTGCAGTGCCAGTTATAGGTTATAGCAGGAGCCAGGAGTACATAATATTATATTAAAATTAAACAGTGCACACTTTTGCTGCAGGAGTGCCACTGCCAGTGTGACTAGTGACCAGTGACCTGACCACCAGTATATATAATATTAGTAGTATACTATCTCTTTATCAACCAGTCTATATTAGCAGCAGACACAGTACAGTGCGGTAGTTCACGGCTGTGGCTACCTCTGTGTCGGCACTCGGCAGCCCGTCCATAATTGTATATACCACCTAACCGTGGTTTTTTTTTCTTTCTTTATACATACATACTAGTTACGAGTATACTATCTCTTTATCAACCAGTCTATATATTAGCAGCAGACACAGTACAGTGCGGTAGTTCACGGCTGTGGCTACCTCTGTGTCGGCACTCGGCAGCCCGTCCATAATTGTATATACCACCTAACCGTGGTTTTTTTTTCTTTCTTTATACATACATACTAGTTACGAGTATACTATCTCTTTATCAACCAGTCTATATATTAGCAGCAGACACAGTACAGTGCGGTAGTTCACGGCTGTGGCTACCTCTGTGTCGGCACTCGGCAGCCCGTCCATAATTGTATATACCACCTAACCGTGGTTTTTTTTTCTTTCTTTATACAAACATACTAGTTACGAGTATACTATCTCTTTATCAACCAGTCTATATATTAGCAGCAGACACAGTACAGTGCGGTAGTTCACGGCTGTGGCTACCTCTGTGTCGGCACTCGGCAGCCCGTCCATAATTGTATATACCACCTAACCGTGTTTTTTTTTTCTTTCTTTATACATACATACTAGTTACGAGTATACTATCTCTTTATCAACCAGTCTATATTAGCAGCAGACACAGTACAGTGCGGTAGTTCACGGCTGTGGCTACCTCTGTGTCGGCACTCGGCAGCCCGTCCATAATTGTATATACCACCTAACCGTGGTTTTTTTTTCTTTCTTTATACATACATACTAGTTACGAGTATACTATCTCTTTATCAACCAGTCTATATATTAGCAGCAGACACAGTACAGTGCGGTAGTTCACGGCTGTGGCTACCTCTGTGTCGGCACTCGGCAGCCCGTCCATAATTGTATATACCACCTAACCGTGGTTTTTTTTTCTTTCTTTATACATACATACTAGTTACGAGTATACTATCTCTTTATCAACCAGTCTATATATTAGCAGCAGACACAGTACAGTGTGGTAGTTCACGGCTGTGGCTACCTCTGTGTCGGCACTCGGCAGCCCGTCCATAATTGTATATACCACCTAACCGTGGTTTTTTTTTCTTTCTTTATACATACATACTAGTTACGAGTATACTATCTCTTTATCAACCAGTCTATATATTAGCAGCAGACACAGTACAGTGCGGTAGTTCACGGCTGTGGCTACCTCTGTGTCGGCACTCGGCAGCCCGTCCATAATTGTATATACCACCTAACCGTGGTTTTTTTTTCTTTCTTTATACAAACATACTAGTTACGAGTATACTATCTCTTTATCAACCAGTCTATATATTAGCAGCAGACACAGTACAGTGCGGTAGTTCACGGCTGTGGCTACCTCTGTGTCGGCACTCGGCAGCCCGTCCATAATTGTATATACCACCTAACCGTGTTTTTTTTTTCTTTCTTTATACATACATACTAGTTACGAGTATACTATCTCTTTATCAACCAGTCTATATTAGCAGCAGACACAGTACAGTGCGGTAGTTCACGGCTGTGGCTACCTCTGTGTCGGCACTCGGCAGCCCGTCCATAATTGTATATACCTCCTAACCGTGGTTTTTTTTTCTTTCTTTATACATACATACTAGTTACGAGTATACTATCTCTTTATCAACCAGTCTATATATTAGCAGCAGACACAGTACAGTGCGGTAGTTCACGGCTCAGGCCAGTGTGCTGCATCATCTATTATCTATATATAATATTATATATCTGTCTGACTGCTCAGCTCACACAGCTTATAATTGTGGGGGAGACTGGGGAGCACTACTGCAGTGCCAGTTATAGGTTATAGCAGGAGCCAGGAGTACATAATATATTATATAGTGAGTGACCACCAGACACACAGTGCAGTTTATTTAATATATCCGTTCTCTGCCTGAAAAAAGCGATACACACAGTGACTCAGTCAGTCACATACCATATCTGTGTGCACTGCTCAGGCTCAGGCCAGTGTGCTGCATCATCTATATATATTATATATCTGTCTGACTGCTCAGCTCACACAGCTTATAATTGTGGGGGAGACTGGGGAGCACTACTGCAGTGCCAGTTATAGGTTATAGCAGGAGCCAGGAGTACATAATATTATATTAAAATTAAACAGTGCACACTTTTGCTGCAGGAGTGCCACTGCCAGTGTGACTAGTGACCAGTGACCTGACCACCAGTATATATAATATTAGTAGTATACTATCTCTTTATCAACCAGTCTATATTAGCAGCAGACACAGTACAGTGCGGTAGTTCACGGCTGTGGCTACCTCTGTGTCGGCACTCGGCAGCCCGTCCATAATTGTATATACCACCTAACCGTGGTTTTTTTTTCTTTCTTTATACATACATACTAGTTACGAGTATACTATCTCTTTATCAACCAGTCTATATATTAGCAGCAGACACAGTACAGTGCGGTAGTTCACGGCTGTGGCTACCTCTGTGTCGGCACTCGGCAGCCCGTCCATAATTGTATATACCACCTAACCGTGGTTTTTTTTTCTTTCTTTATACATACATACTAGTTACGAGTATACTATCTCTTTATCAACCAGTCTATATATTAGCAGCAGACACAGTACAGTGCGGTAGTTCACGGCTGTGGCTACCTCTGTGTCGGCACTCGGCAGCCCGTCCATAATTGTATATACCACCTAACCGTGGTTTTTTTTTCTTTCTTTATACAAACATACTAGTTACGAGTATACTATCTCTTTATCAACCAGTCTATATATTAGCAGCAGACACAGTACAGTGCGGTAGTTCACGGCTGTGGCTACCTCTGTGTCGGCACTCGGCAGCCCGTCCATAATTGTATATACCACCTAACCGTGTTTTTTTTTTCTTTCTTTATACATACATACTAGTTACGAGTATACTATCTCTTTATCAACCAGTCTATATTAGCAGCAGACACAGTACAGTGCGGTAGTTCACGGCTGTGGCTACCTCTGTGTCGGCACTCGGCAGCCCGTCCATAATTGTATATACCACCTAACCGTGGTTTTTTTTTCTTTCTTTATACATACATACTAGTTACGAGTATACTATCTCTTTATCAACCAGTCTATATATTAGCAGCAGACACAGTACAGTGCGGTAGTTCACGGCTGTGGCTACCTCTGTGTCGGCACTCGGCAGCCCGTCCATAATTGTATATACCACCTAACCGTGGTTTTTTTTTCTTTCTTTATACATACATACTAGTTACGAGTATACTATCTCTTTATCAACCAGTCTATATATTAGCAGCAGACACAGTACAGTGTGGTAGTTCACGGCTGTGGCTACCTCTGTGTCGGCACTCGGCAGCCCGTCCATAATTGTATATACCACCTAACCGTGGTTTTTTTTTCTTTCTTTATACATACATACTAGTTACGAGTATACTATCTCTTTATCAACCAGTCTATATATTAGCAGCAGACACAGTACAGTGCGGTAGTTCACGGCTGTGGCTACCTCTGTGTCGGCACTCGGCAGCCCGTCCATAATTGTATATACCACCTAACCGTGGTTTTTTTTTCTTTCTTTATACAAACATACTAGTTACGAGTATACTATCTCTTTATCAACCAGTCTATATATTAGCAGCAGACACAGTACAGTGCGGTAGTTCACGGCTGTGGCTACCTCTGTGTCGGCACTCGGCAGCCCGTCCATAATTGTATATACCACCTAACCGTGTTTTTTTTTCCTTTCTTTATACATACATACTAGTTACGAGTATACTATCTCTTTATCAACCAGTCTATATTAGCAGCAGACACAGTACAGTGCGGTAGTTCACGGCTGTGGCTACCTCTGTGTCGGCACTCGGCAGCCCGTCCATAATTGTATATACCACCTAACCGTGGTTTTTTTTTCTTTCTTTATACATACATACTAGTTACGAGTATACTATCTCTTTATCAACCAGTCTATATATTAGCAGCAGACACAGTACAGTGCGGTAGTTCACGGCTGTGGCTACCTCTGTGTCGGCACTCGGCAGCCCGTCCATAATTGTATATACCACCTAACCGTGGTTTTTTTTTCTTTCTTTATACATACATACTAGTTACGAGTATACTATCTCTTTATCAACCAGTCTATATATTAGCAGCAGACACAGTACAGTGTGGTAGTTCACGGCTGTGGCTACCTCTGTGTCGGCACTCGGCAGCCCGTCCATAATTGTATATACCACCTAACCGTGGTTTTTTTTTCTTTCTTTATACATACATACTAGTTACGAGTATACTATCTCTTTATCAACCAGTCTATATATTAGCAGCAGACACAGTACAGTGCGGTAGTTCACGGCTGTGGCTACCTCTGTGTCGGCACTCGGCGGCCCGTCCATAATTGTATATACCACCTAACCGTGTTTTTTTTTTCTTTCTTTATACATACATACTAGTTACGAGTATACTATCTCTTTATCAACCAGTCTATATATTAGCAGCAGACACAGTACAGTGCGGTAGTTCACGGCTGTGGCTACCTCTGTGTCGGCACTCGGCAGCCCGTCCATAATTGTATATACCACCTAACCGTGGTTTTTTTTTCTTTCTTTATACATACATACTAGTTACGAGTATACTATCTCTTTATCAACCAGTCTATATATTAGCAGCAGACACAGTACAGTGCGGTAGTTCACGGCTGTGGCTACCTCTGTGTCGGCACTCGGCAGCCCGTCCATAATTGTATATACCACCTAACCGTGGTTTTTTTTTTCTTTCTTTATACATACATACTAGTTACGAGTATACTATCTCTTTATCAACCAGTCTATATATTAGCAGCAGACACAGTACAGTGCGGTAGTTCACGGCTGTGGCTACCTCTGTGTCGGCACTCGGCAGCCCGTCCATAATTGTATATACCACCTAACCGTGGTTTTTTTTTCTTTCTTTATACATACATACTAGTTACGAGTATACTATCTCTTTATCAACCAGTCTATATATTAGCAGCAGACACAGTACAGTGCGGTAGTTCACGGCTGTGGCTACCTCTGTGTCGGCACTCGGCAGCCCGTCCATAATTGTATATACCACCTAACCGTGGTTTTTTTTTCTTTCTTTATACATACATACATACTAGTTACGAGTATACTATCTCTTTATCAACCAGTCTATATATTAGCAGCAGACACAGTACAGTGCGGTAGTTCACGGCTGTGGCTACCTCTGTGTCGGCACTCGGCAGCCCGTCCATAATTGTATATACCACCTAACCGTGGTTTTTTTTTCTTTCTTTATACATACATACTAGTTACGAGTATACTATCTCTTTATCAACCAGTCTATATATTAGCAGCAGACACAGTACAGTGCGGTAGTTCACGGCTGTGGCTACCTCTGTGTCGGCACTCGGCAGCCCGTCCATAATTGTATACTAGTATCCAATCCATCCATCTCCATTGTTTACCTGAGGTGCCTTTTAGTTGTGCCTATTAAAATATGGAGAACAAAAATGTTGAGGTTCCAAAATTAGGGAAAGATCAAGATCCACTTCCACCTCGTTCTGAAGCTGCTGCCACTAGTCATGGCCGAGACGATGAAATGCCAGCAACGTCGTCTGCCAAGGCCGATGCCCAATGGCATAGTACAGAGCATGTCAAAACCAAAACACCAAATATCAGTAAAAAAAGGACTCCAAAACCTAAAATAAAATTGTCGGAGGAGAAGCGTAAACTTGCCAATATGCCATTTACCACACGGAGTGGCAAGGAACGGCTGAGGCCCTGGCCTATGTTCATGGCTAGTGGTTCAGCTTCACATGAGGATGGAAGCACTCAGCCTCTCGCTAGAAAACTGAAAAGACTCAAGCTGGCAAAAGCACCGCAAAGAACTGTGCGTTCTTTGAAATCCCAAATCCACAAGGAGAGTCCAATTGTGTCGGTTGCGATGCCTGACCTTCCCAACACTGGACGTGAAGAGCATGCGCCTTCCACCATTTGCACGCCCCCTGCAAGTGCTGGAAGGAGCACCCGCAGTCCAGTTCCTGATAGTCAGATTGAAGATGTCAGTGTTGAAGTACACCAGGATGAGGAGGATATGGGTGTTGCTGGCGCTGGGGAGGAAATTGACCAGGAGGATTCTGATGGTGAGGTGGTTTGTTTAAGTCAGGCACCCGGGGAGACACCTGTTGTCCGTGGGAGGAATATGGCCGTTGACATGCCAGGTGAAAATACCAAAAAAATCAGCTCTTCGGTGTGGAGGTATTTCACCAGAAATGCGGACAACAGGTGTCAAGCCGTGTGTTCCCTTTGTCAAGCTGTAATAAGTAGGGGTAAGGACGTTAACCACCTCGGAACATCCTCCCTTATACGTCACCTGCAGCGCATTCATAATAAGTCAGTGACAAGTTCAAAAACTTTGGGTGACAGCGGAAGCAGTCCACTGACCAGTAAATCCCTTCCTCTTGTAACCAAGCTCACGCAAACCACCCCACCAACTCCCTCAGTGTCAATTTCCTCCTTCCCCAGGAATGCCAATAGTCCTGCAGGCCATGTCACTGGCAATTCTGACGAGTCCTCTCCTGCCTGGGATTCCTCCGATGCATCCTTGCGTGTAACGCCTACTGCTGCTGGCGCTGCTGTTGTTGCCGCTGGGAGTCGATGGTCATCCCAGAGGGGAAGTCGTAAGCCCACTTGTACTACTTCCAGTAAGCAATTGACTGTTCAACAGTCCTTTGCGAGGAAGATGAAATATCACAGCAGTCATCCTACTGCAAAGCGGATAACTGAGTCCTTGACAACTATGTTGGTGTTAGACGTGCGTCCGGTATCCGCCGTTAGTTCACAGGGAACTAGACAATTTATTGAGGCAGTGTGCCCCCGTTACCAAATACCATCTAGGTTCCACTTCTCTAGGCAGGCGATACCGAGAATGTACACGGACGTCAGAAAAAGACTCACCAGTGTCCTAAAAAATGCAGTTGTACCCAATGTCCACTTAACCACGGACATGTGGACAAGTGGAGCAGGGCAGGGTCAGGACTATATGACTGTGACAGCCCACTGGGTAGATGTATGGACTCCCGCCGCAAGAACAGCAGCGGCGGCACCAGTAGCAGCATCTCGCAAACGCCAACTCTTTCCTAGGCAGGCTACGCTTTGTATCACCGCTTTCCAGAATATGCACACAGCTGAAAACCTCTTACGGCAACTGAGGAAGATCATCGCGGAATGGCTTACCCCAATTGGACTCTCCTGTGGATTTGTGGCATCGGACAACGCCAGCAATATTGTGTGTGCATTAAATATGGGCAAATTCCAGCACGTCCCATGTTTTGCACATACCTTGAATTTGGTGGTGCAGAATTTTTTAAAAAACGACAGGGGCGTGCAAGAGATGCTGTCGGTGGCCAGAAAAATTGCGGGACACTTTCGGCGTACAGGCACCACGTACAGAAGACTGGAGCACCACCAAAAACTACTGAACCTGCCCTGCCATCATCTGAAGCAAGAAGTGGTAACGAGGTGGAATTCAACCCTCTATATGCTTCAGAGGTTGGAGGAGCAGCAAAAGGCCATTCAAGCCTATACAATTGAGCACGATATAGTAGGTGGAATGCACCTGTCTCAAGTGCAGTGGAGAATGATTTCAACGTTGTGCAAGGTTCTGATGCCCTTTGAACTTGCCACACGTGAAGTCAGTTCAGACACTGCCAGCCTGAGTCAGGTCATTCCCCTCATCAGGCTTTTGCAGAAGAAGCTGGAGGCATTGAAGAAGGAGCTAAAAGGGAGCGATTCCGCTAGGCATGTGGGACTTGTGGATGCAGCCCTTAATTCGCTTAACAAGGATTCACGGGTGGTCAATCTGTTGAAATCAGAGCACTACATTTTGGCCACCGTGCTCGATCCTAGATTTAAAGCCTACCTTGGATCTCTCTTTCCGGCAGACACAGGTCTGCTGGGGTTGAAAGACCTGCTGGTGACAAAATTGTCAAGTCAAGCGGAACGCGACCTGTCAACATCTCCTCCTTCACATTCTCCCGCAACTGGGGGTGCGAGGAAAAGGCTCAGAATTCCGAGCCCACCCGCTGGCGGTGATGCAGGGCAGTCTGGAGCGACTGCTGATGCTGACATCTGGTCCGGACTGAAGGACCTGACAACGATTACGGACATGTCGTCTACTGTCACTGCATATGATTCTCTCAACATTGATAGAATGGTGGAGGATTATATGAGTGACCGCATCCAAGTAGGCACGTCACACAGTCCGTACTTATACTGGCAGGAAAAAGAGGCAATTTGGAGGCCCTTGCACAAACTGGCTTTATTCTACCTAAGTTGCCCTCCCACAAGTGTGTACTCCGAAAGAGTGTTTAGTGCCGCCGCTCACCTTGTCAGCAATCGGCGTACGAGGTTACATCCAGAAAATGTGGAGAAGATGATGTTCATTAAAATGAATTATAATCAATTCCTCCGCGGAGACATTGACCAGCAGCAATTGCCTCCACAAAGTACACAGGGAGCTGAGATGGTGGATTCCAGTGGGGACGAATTGATAATCTGTGAGGAGGGGGATGTACACGGTGATATATCGGAGGGTGAAGATGAGGTGGACATCTTGCCTCTGTAGAGCCAGTTTGTGCAAGGAGAGATTAGTTGCTTCTTTTTTGGGGGGGGTCCAAACCAACCCGTCATATCAGTCACAGTCGTGTGGCAGACCCTGTCACTGAAATGATGGGTTGGTTAAAGTGTGCATGTCCTGTTTTGTTTATACAACATAAGGGTGGGTGGGAGGGCCCAAGGACAATTCCATCTTGCACCTCTTTTTTCTTTTCTTTTTCTTTGCATCATGTGCTGATTGGGGAGGGTTTTTTGGAAGGGACATCCTGCGTGACACTGCAGTGCCATTCCTAGATGGGCCCGGTGTTTGTGTCGGCCACTAGGGTCGCTAATCTTACTCACACAGCTACCTCATTGCGCCTCTTTTTTTCTTTGCGTCATGTGCTGTTTGGGGAGGGTTTTTTGGAAGGGACATCCTGCGTGACACTGCAGTGCCACTCCTAGATGGGCCCGGTGTTTGTGTCGGCCACTAGGGTCGCTAATCTTACTCACACAGCTACCTCATTGCGCCTCTTTTTTTCTTTGCGTCATGTGCTGTTTGGGGAGGGTTTTTTGGAAGGGACATCCTGCGTGACACTGCAGTGCCACTCCTAGATGGGCCCGGTGTTTGTGTCGGCCACTAGGGTCGCTAATCTTACTCACACAGTCAGCTACCTCATTGCGCCTCTTTTTTTCTTTGCGTCATGTGCTGTTTGGGGAGGGTTTTTTGGAAGGGACATCCTGCGTGACACTGCAGTGCCACTCCTAGATGGGCCCGGTGTTTGTGTCGGCCACTAGGGTCGCTAATCTTACTCACACAGCTACCTCATTGCGCCTCTTTTTTTCTTTGCGTCATGTGCTGTTTGGGGAGGGTTTTTTGGAAGGGACATCCTGCGTGACACTGCAGTGCCACTCCTAGATGGGCCCGGTGTTTGTGTCGGCCACTAGGGTCGCTAATCTTACTCACACAGCTACCTCATTGCGCCTCTTTTTTTCTTTGCGTCATGTGCTGTTTGGGGAGGGTTTTTTGGAAGGGACATCCTGCGTGACACTGCAGTGCCACTCCTAGATGGGCCCGGTGTTTGTGTCGGCCACTAGGGTCGCTTATCTTACTCACACAGCGACCTCGGTGCAAATTTTAGGACTAAAAATAATATTGTGAGGTGTGAGGTATTCAGAATAGACTGTAAATTATGGTTTTTGAGGTTAATAATACTTTGGGATCAAAATGACCCCCAAATTCTATGATTTAAGCTGTTTTTTAGTGTTTTTTGAAAAAAACACCCGAATCCAAAACACACCCGAATCCGACAAAAAAAATTCGGTGAGGTTTTGCCAAAACGCGTTCGAACCCAAAACACGGCCGCGGAACCGAACCCAAAACCAAAACACAAAACCCGAAAAATTTCAGGCGCTCATCTCTAGTCAACAGTCAATAGGTTATTTTTTATAATTAGACAAATGCACAGTACCACTTCTCTTATGCTACTCTCTGGATGTAAGTCTACATGCTTGTTGTGCTGTATATATATATAGACAACCACCCCGCACCCTATTCTCTTCTCAGAAACAAAATTATTTGGACAGATATGAGATACATAGTTATTTTATGTATTGGGGAGGGGGGGTGGGACTGAGCGGGGGGGGGGGGGGGGGGAGGGGGGTGATATACACAGACACATACAGTACGTGTGTGTGTGTGTGTGTGTGTGTGTGTGTGTGTGTGTGTGTGTGTGTGTGTGTGTGTGTGTGTGTGTGTGAGAAACACCTACCCATACATAGGGGGTCATTCCGAGTTGTTCGCTCGCTAGCAGATTTTAGCAGCATTGCACACGCTAGGCCGCCGCCCTCTGGGAGTGTATCTTCGCTTAGCAGAATTGCGAACGAAAGATTAGCAGAATTG
Source organism: Pseudophryne corroboree (assembly GCF_028390025.1). Lineage (NCBI taxonomy): Eukaryota > Metazoa > Chordata > Amphibia > Anura > Myobatrachidae > Pseudophryne > Pseudophryne corroboree. The sequence goes on along the minus strand of NC_086451.1, from coordinate 459,047,744 downwards.
CGAATAAATAATTTTTAGCAGTTTCTGAGTAGCTTCGGACCTACTCATGATTAGCGATCAGTTCAGTCAGTTTCGTTCCTGGTTTAACTTCACAAACACGCCCTGCGTTCGGCCAGCCACTCCCCCGTTTCTCCACCCACTCCCGCGGTTTTCCCTGGCACGCCTGCGTTTTTCCGCAAACGGCGTGAAAAAGCTGAGTTTCCGCCCAGAAACACCCACTTCCTGTCAATCACACTCCGATCACTTCAACGATGAAAATTCTTTGTTCTGCCGTGAGTAAATCTACTAAGTTTTGAGCTAAAATACTTAGCGCATGCGCACTGCGTACCATGCGCATGCGCATTTTCGCATTAATCGCTCCGTTGCAAAAAACGGCAACGAGCGAACAACTCGGAATGACCCCCATAGAGTAGAAATTAGGTGTCCAGCCGAGGTAATCGCTAATTAACAGAAAGCAGAATTCTTGCCTTTCCAATATGAAGCTAATTAGACGGAAGCTGTTTTATAAAGAATTAATACTTATTGGAATATCACAGATGAGCAATTAGATCATAGTCATTCTACACTTCTACCCACAGTTCAGTGAAAGGTAAATGACATGAATGCGCAGGTCCTCCCTACAGAGCCGGCAAATGAGCAGGCTCCAGCAGAGGAAACCAGTCTTATTACTTCTCATTAGAAACACATTAGGACATTTCTGGATGGTTTTTTCTTCTATCTTTTTGCTTTATTTGCAGAAAACGCAATAAAAAGAGAAACAGGAAAATCCTCTGTGAAAGTCAAAGAGCCAAGTATAGGGGTTTAGTGTCATTGTCTATGATGGATGCAGGCAGGAGCGGTCCTTGGTGCGGGCAAGCAGTGCCTTTGCCCGGGGCGCTGCGGCCTGGGGGCGCGGCCGCAGTCACCCCGCAGGCACCGCCGCCTGCCCGCACTCCGCTCCCCGCTCCACGGCTGCAGCAGACGCCGTGGGCTGTGTGGGCGTCCGCTGCAGCCGGCTCCAGGCACAGACACTAGAGGTCGTTATTGACCTCTAGTGTCTGTGCGGCGCTATGGGAGAGACGTCATTGACGTCTCTCCCATAGAGAGGAGCGGGCGGCCAGACTGACGGAGCAGCAGCAGCAGCAGCAGCAGCAGAAGAAGCAGGAGTGGGAGCGGGGCAGTGGTAAGTATTGTTTTTATTATTTTGTGTGTGTGTGTGTGTGTGTGTTTGTAAGCGGGGGGGGCACAGCGACAGGGGGCAAATAAAGAGGGGGCACAACAACTGGGGCAAATAAAGAGGAGGCACAAATACTGGGGGTACATAAAGAGGGGGCACAACTACAGGGGGCAAATAAAGAGGGGGCACAACAACTGGGGGCAAATAAAGAGGAGGCACAAATACTGGGGGCACATAAAGAGGGGGCACAACTACTGGGGGCAAAATAAAGAGGAGGCGCAAATAAAGAGGGGGCACAACTACTGGGGGCAAATAAAGAGGAGGCACAAATACTGGGAGCAAATAAAGAGTGGGCACAACTACTGGGGGCATATCTACAGGGGCAAATCAACTGGGGGGCACAGCTACTGTGAGCATAACTGGCCACGCCCCTCCCCTATGAAGCCACGCCCCCGCACACTAACTGTTTTGCCACGGGGGGGGGGGAGGGGGGCGCCAGTGGTAACTCTCGCACTGGGCGCCACAAGGGGTAGAACCGGCCCTGGATGCAGGGTGTGTGGTACACACAGGAGGCCCGCACTGCACACCCTGCACCCACTTATTATTAGAGATGAGCGGGTTCGGTTCTCTGAGAACCTAAACCTACCGAACATCACTTCCTCAGCCCGGATCCGAGTCCGACTCGGGTTTTCCCGCCTCACTCGAAAACCAGAAGGAGACAAATCGTCATCATCCCACTGTCGGATTCTCATGGGTTTTGGATTTCATATAAGGAGCCGCGCGTCGTCGCCATTTTCACTCCAGTCCTGGAGAGTGTAGCGAGAGGACATGTTTCTCTTCAGTGCATGTCTGTGCGGGAAAGTGGTGTGGCGACCTGCTTTGCCTCATGTGTGTCATTCCAGTGCTGTGTTGTGCTGCATCAGTAGGGACGGATTGGGAGATAAAAGTGGCCCTGGAAAAAATTCTAGCAGTGGCCTCGTGGGCGGCACCAAATCAACTGTAGGCGGGACCAATACAAAAGTAGGCGGGATTACTGCTTCAAAATGTAATGTAGGCGGAGTTACACCAACAAAAGGCAGAGCATGTCATAGTAGCTAAACCTAACACATTAAAAAGTGTATATGGTATTGTGTTGTAGCAGAAGTAGTTAAGAAATTAAAACTGGGGTGACATTTAATCCTGCGCACCCTCACTAAATACATTTTAAAGCAATTATAGCTACTTCATGCTATACTCTATTACAGTGGTTCTCAAACTCGGTCCTCAGGACCCCAAACAGCTCACGTTATGCAGATAATCAGGCATGTGAACAGGTAGATGGAGCCTTGCTCATCTAGGCTTCTCTGCTGCACCTAGGTGCACCAAGGTTTATTAGCATAAGCCTTTCATCTATTGTTCTCAGCTGCAATACAATGCAGAGAGAACAATACAGCAGGGGATTAAATCCGACAGCACTTGCTTAGGTAATCCTGTTAAAGGCATAGATGAGGAGGGCTCCATCTGTATATTAATTACTCACTAACACATTTCAAAAGATGAACAGGTGGAGCTAATTATTTCACTTGTGACTCTGCGAGGAGACCTGGAAAACATGCACTGTTTGTTGTCCTGAGGACTGAGTCTGACAACCTGTGCCCTAGGGTACCATGATAGAAAGAAAGTTTGGGAACCACTGTGTTAAGGCATATTAAAGACTGCGAGAGAGTGAGAGAGAGAGAGAATGTGATTGGGAGAGAACGCACAGTCCTGATGTATAGATGACTATACCAGCCGGGATGATTAATATGTAACCTTTGCTGGTGTCTTCTCTGCGGTGTTAGGCTCCCCTCTCCCACATTTGTGACACGGTGTGCGGTGGTGATGGTACATTTGCTCTGCCCGACTCTGCTGCATGCTTCCTGGATGCTGGAATGCACTGTGGAGCGCACAGTGGCTACTTCCGGTGCTCGGGGTCTCCGCAGTCTTAATTTCAGACCATTATTAGGCGCTGCATTATTAAAACATTACTAGGCGCAGCAGTCCTGATTTTTGTGCTCCTTGTTCCAGGGGCCATTGTGACCTTCGAGGCCTGGTACAGGTGTCCCTTTCACCTCCCAAGTTGCCGGCCCTAAAAATAGATCATCCCCTACCATTAGAACTAAATAACTCCCCTCTTTTCAGACAGATCATCTCCCTTAGCGTAGAATAGTCCCCTCAGACAGATCTTCTTTCCCTAGCACAGAATAACAAGTGAGATCATTTCCGCTACAGAATATCCCTCATCATTGCCACCCTACACACACGCACACACACACTCACACACACACACACACACACACACACACACACAGGTCAGTGTCACCCTACACACACACACGGGTCAGTGCCAGCCTACATACACACACACGGGTTAGTGCCAGCCTACACACACACACACACTGGTCGAAGTGGAAATTTTGAAGTGGGGGTATGAAAAAGTAAAGGTTGTAATTATGCACGCCTCCTCAGAAAAGGGCCATGGCCACTCAAAAGGGGGGGTGTCCTTTAGTGTAGTTTACCACACCATATACCCCTTATACACATTATGCACCACAATAGTAGGACCCCTTATACTATCTAGTACTGGTGCCTCTTTCAAATTACAGCACACAGTATGAGACAAAATTCACCTTATAGCACATGGTATGAGCCGAAATTCACATTATAGCACACGGTATGAGCGAAATTCACATTATAGCACACGGTATGAGCCAAAATTCACATTATAGCACACAGAATGAGCGAAATTCACATTATAGCACACGGAATGAGCGAAATTCACATTATAGCACATGGAATGAGCGAAATTCACATTATAGCTCAAAGTATGAGCCGAAATTCACATTATAGCACATGGTATGAGCGAAACTCACATTATAGCACACGGTATGAGCCAAAATTCACATTATAGCACACGGAATGAGCAAAATTCACATTATAGCACACGGAATGAGCGAAATTCACATTATAGCACACAGTATGAGGGAAATTCACATTATAGCACACGGAATGAGCGAAATTCACATTATAGCACACGGAATGAGCGAAATTCACATTATAGCACACGGAATGAGCGAAATTCACATTATAGCTCACAGTATGAGCCGAAATTCACATTATAGCACACGGAATGAGCGAAATTCACATTATAGCACGCGGAATGAGCGAAATTCACATTATAGCACACGGAATGAGCGAAATTCACATTATAGCTCACAGTATGAGCCGAAATTCACATTATAGGACACGGAATGAGCGAAATTCACATTATAGCACACAGAATGAGCGAAATTCACATTATAGCACACGGAATGAGCAAAATTCACATTATAGCACACGGAATGAGCGAAATTCACATTATAGCACACGGTATGAGCCAAAATTCACATTATAGCACACGGAATGAGCGAAATTCACATTATAGCACATGGTATGAGCCAAAATTCACATTATAGCACACGGAATGAGCGAAATTCACATTATAGCACACGGAATGAGCGAAATTCACATTATAGCACACGGATGAACGAAATTCACATTATAGCACGCGGAATGAGCGAAATTCACATTATAGCACGCGGAATGAGCGAAATTCACATTATAGCACACGGAATGAGCGTAATTCACATTATAGCACACGGTATGAGTGAAATTCACATTTAGGCACACGGAATGAGCGAAATTCACATTATAGCACACGGAATGAGCGAAATTCACATTATAGCACACGGAATGAGCGAAATTCACATTATAGCACACGGAATGAGCGAAATTCACATTATAGCACACGGAATGAGCGAAATTCACATTATAGCACACGGTATGAGCGAAATTCACATTATAGCACACGGAATGAGCGAAATTCACATTATAGCACACGGAATGAGCGAAATTCACATTATAGCACATGGAATGAGCGAAATTCACATTATTGCACATGGAATGAGCCTGAAATTCACATTATAGCACACGGTATGAGCCAAAATTCACATTATAGCTCACAGTATGAGCCGAAATTCACATTATAGCACACGGTATGAGTGAAATTCACATTATAGCACACGGAATGAGCGAAATTCACATTATAGCACACGGTATGAGCCAAAATTCACATTATAGCTCACAGTATGAGCCGAAATTTACATTATAGCACACGGAATGAGCGAAATTCACATTATAGCACACAAAATGAGCGAAATTCACATTATAGCACACGGAATGAGCGAAATTCACATTATAGCACACGGTATGAGTGAAATTCACATTATAGCACACGGAATGAGCGAAATTCACATTATAGCACACGGAATGAGCGAAATTCACATTATAGCACATGGAATGAGCGAAATTCACATTATTGCACATGGAATGAGCCTGAAATTCACATTATAGCACACGGAATGAGCCTGAAATTCACATTATAGCACACGGAATGAGCCTGAAATTCACATTATAGCACACTGAATGAGCCTGAAATTCACATTATAGCACACGGAATGAGCGAAATTCACATTACAGCACACGGTATGAGGGAAATTCACATTATAGCACACGGAATGAGCGAAATTCACATTATAGCACACGGAATGAGCGAAATTCACATTATAGCACACGGAATGAGCCTGAAATTCACATTATAGCACACGGAATGAGCCTGAAATTCACATTATAGCACATGGAATGAGCCTGAAATTCACATTATAGCACACAGAATGAGCCTGAAATTCACATTATAGCACACAGAATGAGCCTGAAATTCACATTATAGCACACAGAATGAGCCTGAAATTCACATTATAGCACACAGAATGAGCCAAAATTCACATTATAGCACACAGAATGAGCAAAATTCACATTATAGCACATGGTATGAGCCCAAATTCACATTATAGCACACAGAATGAGATGAAATTCACATTATAGCACACGGAATGAGCGAAATTCACATTATAGCACACGGAATGAGCGAAATTCTCATTATAGCACAGGGTATGAGCGAAATTCACATTATAGCACACGGAATGAGCGAAATTCACATTATAGCACACGGAATGAGCGAAAGTCACATTATAGCACATGGAATGAGCCTGAAATTCACATTATAGCACACGGAATGAGCCTGAAATTCACATTATAGCACACAGAATGAGCCTGAAATTCACATTATAGCACACAGAATGAGCCAAAATTCACATTATAACACACAGAATGAGCAAAATTCACATTATAGAACATGGTATGAGCCTGAAATTCACATTATAGCACACAGAATGAGCCTGAAATTCACATTATAGCACACAGAATGAGCCTGAAATTCACATTATAGCACACAGAATGAGCCTGAAATTCACATTATAGCACACAGAATGAGCCTGAAATTCACATTATAGCACACAGAATGAGCCAAAATTCACATTATAGCACACAGAATGAGCAAAATTCACATTATAGCACATGGTATGAGCCCAAATTCACATTATAGCACACAGAATGAGATGAAATTCACATTATAGCACACGGAATGAGCGAAATTCACATTATAGCACACGGAATGAGCGAAATTCTCATTATAGCACAGGGTATGAGCGAAATTCACATTATAGCACACGGAATGAGCGAAATTCACATTATAGCACACGGAATGAGCGAAAGTCACATTATAGCACATGGAATGAGCCTGAAATTCACATTATAGCACACGGAATGAGCCTGAAATTCACATTATAGCACACAGAATGAGCCTGAAATTCACATTATAGCACACAGAATGAGCCAAAATTCACATTATAACACACAGAATGAGCAAAATTCACATTATAGAACATGGTATGAGCTCAAATTCACATTATAGCACACAGAATGAGATGAAATTCACATTATAGCACACGGAATTAGCAAAATTTACATATACCACACGGTATGATCCATAATTCAGGGACAGGGACAGTGACATCAGGGACATAGGGACAGGGAGAGTGACATCAGGGACATAGGGACAGGGAGAGTGACATCAGGGACATATGGACAGGGAGAGTGACATCAGGGACATAGGGACAGGGAGAGTGATAGAGAGACAGTGACAGCAGAGACAGTGAGTTGAAGGCACTGGGCAGCTGCAGTGGGGAGGAGGATGTGGACGGCAGCGGTGGTGTGCATGACGTGGCCAGCGGTGGCAGCAGTGAGCAGGACGTGGCCGGAGGTGGTGAGGAGAATGGCAAGCCGCAAGCGGTGCCGGCGTGAGTGATGACGTCACGAGGAGTGACGTACAGCGACCGGCATCCTGGCTGAAAGTCTGTCAGTACGGCCCAGCTGCGGCGGTGTTCAGGCAGGTGTGTTTGAGCAGGGCTCATGGAGTTGGCGGGGGTATAGGCGTGACTGCGCTGCTTGGTGCCGCAGAGGAGCGGGTATGGACACCGTGTCTCTATCATGTCATTGGATGAGATAGGGATGCGGATGTACGGCTCTTCTTGGTGTCACCCCATTGATGACCCCGTCGTGACGCCACCAACTAAACTTTCCACATTCAACTGGCAGCTGAAATGATATGCAGCCAGCCAGGGAGTGACAGCAGAAGGTTGATATTGAGGTGCGCAATCAAATTTAAGGCAGGTCCTCTCTTGGCTCCCTGAAGTAACGGCAGAACTCTGTCTTTAGCCTCCTCCCACTTCTCCCTCCCAGAGTCCCAGTAGTGCAAGCGGCGGAGCGGAGGCGTGATGACGTCACGGGACTGGCGTGCATGGATTACTTACGGACCTGGCCACGGTGGAGTCTTCCAGCAGGGGGTGGGTGGTGTTTGAGTCAGCCAGGGGGAGGGATGCGATCATAACTGTGCCGCAGCGGAGTCTTCTTGTTGCAGGCGGGGGTGTATGATTTTGAGTCAGCGGGGGGTGCAATCGTAACTGTAGTGCCTGGTGCCGGACAGCAAATAGAGCATTGCAGTTATGATCGCACCCCCGCTGACTCAAAATCATTCACCCCCGCCTACAAGAAGGTTCCATCCGCCACGGCACAGTTACGATCACACTTAAACCCCCCCCCCCCCTCCCCAGCAGGTGCAAGTGCGCCGCGACCGGGTCCGTGCTCTCTGACACATACAGTGTCAGGGTCATGAAGGGGATGCAGCAGGTGCGAAGTGTGCGGCTCGTTTGGTATTACCCCATTAATGGGTGACACCCAGGTGCAGGCCGCACCCGCCTTATGACGCCTCTGGATATTATTGTAACCCTGATTTAGGGTTTAAACAACACTTATACTGAGGTAGTTATAATATGGTGACTAAAATGGAGTATAAGCATATATATTATTCATATAAAAGTTAATGGATGTTGTAATACTGTATGCATGTTTTGAGGTAAATAATACAGTTCACATATATGTAATTGTATGTACATTGATGTAAATGTAGTGGTGAATACAATGAAGGCTTATTTTATGGTTTCACAGTGTATCTAAAGGGTTAATGTCCTTGTGCTCCTAACTGTCAATCACCTAGTGGGGTGATTGCCAGTGGGCGGGGCATCACCTCAGAGTGGGTCATGTGACTACTAGAGAGGGGTGGAGAGGTGCTGTGAGTGTAGCTGAGGAAGGGACTGCATATCCCTTGGTGAGAGGACATAGTTTTTTGCTGCTCCGGCCGTCGCCCGCATTAGAGCTGAGCAGTATACATTGCGGCGGCCGGAGGGTGCTTAGTGTGTGTAGCCAGAACAGGGCTTCCTTACTGTAAAGGTGGTGACAGCAGCATTGAGACTCAGAACTGTTCATAGAACCCAAGATCAGCGCTAGTCAACTCACCCAGCAGTATTGGAAAGGCGCATCTATGACAGGGAGACAGAGAGGGTTCCTTCCTACCTATTACCGGCACAGACTCTGACAGCCACAACAAAGAAGCCAGGACCAGCAGCAGAGGCTCCATTCTGTGTGGCTGTAAGTGTAAGGGAGGAGTCGGGGGAGCATCCTGCAGCAGCATCACTAGATGGTAGAAGTGTGAGTGCATAATCCAGCCATTTATATTACCCCTACACTAAGCACAGCAAGCCATAGGTGACTATTGTACATAGTCAATTTCATATTGGGACTAAGGACTCCAGGGCTAGGCCGCAATAATGGCTATTAAGCAGGAGGATAGTAATGGGTCACAGTAGTCAGAGTGACCTATAATTACAGTTCCATGTATGGCTTAATCATAGTGCTAAGGAGAAGGTAGAAAGCACTGGGTATATATATGTAACAGGAGGAGTGGAGTGAAACTTGAACTGTTTAACGCTTCATAAATAGTTTTAAAACTCCCCCATATATCAGCATCACATCAGTCAAAGGAGAGCCAGAGACATTGTTCCGCAGCGCTAAATAGAAAGTAACACCCTAAAGCTGCCACCTAATGTGTGTATTTATGCCCCTGAATTAGCAGAATTAGAGGCAAGGACATTAAAGGTAGCCATACTACAGTGACATTGGATGAATGTTAAAGCCTCTTAGCCACAAAGGATTAGACTATCATCCCGATTCAAGGACTAGCTTGTGGCACTTTAATACAACTGTGTTATATGTATATTCGTGAACCCGTAAGAAGGACTGACACGTAAGAGACTATTAGTTTTAAAGTTAAAGGATTTGAGCTCGCTGTGACTATGATAAGAGAAACCATCTCTTGCAGATATATTTAATATAGACTCATCCTAAGAGACAACAATAATTTGAGGCATACAGGAATCGAAAAGCTATATATGCTCTGAACTATAGAAAGCATCAGCTACTTCAAATGGACACAAGGACGCAGCATAACAAAGGTTTATCATACCAGCTTCTTAGGAGTTTAGTTTAATACTGGACAACTACAGTAACATTTTTACTGAGGAAAGGATACAGATTCCTTGGTAATCAACTGTTGATGTTACTATCTATGAGCTAAATAGATACTTTCTGTTATCTGCCAAGGAGGAACTATAAGTAACCTTATAGGAGAAAGTAATCGCTACCATAAGTAGACTGAGCCAAACATCTTTCTCTTTAACTGGAGGGAGAACTGATAGTTGATACTAAAACATAGTGTCAGACATTCTGTATTAACTGCTGTTATTTTTAGGAAGTTTATGGGCCCTTATAGTGCACTATCATATTAAGAGTACCCGGGTCACTCTAACACCTAAGGGTGTGTTGAAAAGAAAAAGGATTTGTTGTATTGCATGCAGGTACTGTGTATAGGCCTAATTGACCGGGGGTTAGCATGGATTAATGACTTAAAGGGGAATGTGTAATTGATGAAATGTTAATGTATACTTAATCCATTTGGTACTGGTCATTAAAGTGTTATACTTGCCATGTGTGTCTGGTCCGTCTGGAAGTTGATCTGAAGATCCTGGAAGAAAGAGACAGGTATATTAGATAATATATCTATGATATAAGGGAATCATCCCCTAAGGATAGAGATCAGGCTTACTCAAGCAAGCCTTAACGGTAGTTAAATACTACACATAGCTTGAGTGGAGGCACAGCTATTAGGTAACCATCCCTTAATAGAATACATAGACAGCTCTCGTTCAAGGTATTGAGGGTAGGGTTACATTTGGAGGCACCGCGTGAGATAGAAGTTACACTCAGGCCCTGTTACACCACAGGTGTCAGCTGCCATTAATTATTATTGATAAAGTCCTCACATCCCTAAAAATAAAATACAAATATGGGAAAGAAGCAAAGGAACAGGGAGAAGGTTGGACATAAAGCCATTGCTGTATCAGTTGGGAGAGTTGAAGCCAATAGAGAATGTAAAAGTATGGACAAACAAGAGTACTATAAGGGACCAGGCTTAAAGGAAGAGGTGACATGCAAGTTTGTGGGAACTTTTGTAAATAACCTAGGTGTGAAAAATGAAAAAATATTAGATGTCCCTGTAGAGTTGGAGAAGAGAAAGAAAAAAATCAAAGGACAAGAAAGTCAGACTTGATCCCCACCTAAAGGATAGTGAGGGAGGTGTTAGTGACAACCTTGCTCATACTTTGGTCGCTAACATGGATTATGGAATGAAAGGAGATAAGAATGTTCTACCACTGAAAGAGAGAGTTCCAGGGGAAGTGAAGATAGATGTAGGTATACAGAGATTAGAAACTGTGCTAAAGCAAATAGCTGAGGATTATAAGAAACATGGACAATTAGTATTAGCTCTTCCAAAAGATCAACAGAAGGACCTGCTTTCCCTGTTTCCAACTTCCATTGAGGAACCAACAAGAAGAGATAGCCCAGTGGATCTACAGACCCCGATAGAGGTGATAAGACATATAGCACTGGACAGGTCTAAACATATTTATCAGTTGTTGGAGGTTCTAGATGAAACCCGATGGAAGCTAAAAGAAGAACAGATGTTTAACACCAAAATTGATGAGAGGAACAAAGAGCTTGAAAGAGAACTTTGGTTTATACAGAGAGAGATGGAAACCATGGCATCTGATGAAAGACAAACCAGAGTGGATCAGGAGCAACAAAAGTTGATAATGTACCAGCAGCAGGAAGACAATATTCATTCTCTGGAATCAAAAATAACTGAGTTGTCTGAATTATTGGAAGTGGGTAAAGAAACTGAAAAGGAGGATCATATTTGTCTGAATGAAATGAAAGAAAGACTGTCTCAGCTAGAATCTGAGAATAAAATACTCAAGGATGCCAACTTCCTAAACAACTGTCCTGAAGACCGTATCCATGAATTTTCTATGCGACCGGATACTAAGGACATAGCATTACAGACTGAGGTAGTGGATGGTATATTGCTGAGACAATCTTCTATGAATAAAGTTGATAGTAAAGGGACACAGTATATGTCTCTTAAAATGACTGGCACAGTAATATGGTTCCATGTGAAGAAAGGCTATGGCTTCATTAAAAGGCATGACACCGGAGAAGACATATTTGTACATTGGACATCCATAACGAAGAATAACCCCCTAAAACTGTTGTACAGTGTAGGAGATGGAGAGAAAGTAGAATTTGAAGTGTTGGAAGGGGAAAAGGGTGTACATGCAGCAAATGTGACTGGCATAGGTGGAGTACCAGTGAAAGGGAGTCGATTTGCTCCAAACCGACGAGGATCATACAGTTATTGTTATCAACCACGAGAAAAAGCGGTTGATGAAGGAAGTGCATATTCAGAACAAAGGCAAGGGAGAGATCCAGCTCCATGTCATCCTTCTACAACCTTACATTACCGACCTCTCTCGAGATTCAATGGTAGAGTAAATCAGTCCCAGGATCAAGAAACGGAAAATTCAGATGCTAAAGACTTGATAACTTTAGAAGCTTCGTCAGAGAAAGAAACTAGTCTCAGTGAAAATCGTAGTGAGGTACATGATAACTTTACCCTAGCACAATCTCTTAAATCTTCCATCCGAAGTCCAGTACTAAAAGAAGTCAATAAATCAGGTGTAGAAGAGCAAGGGAAACCAGCACGATCAGAGAACACTATCCCTGGGAGGCATGAAGGCTATGTAGTTCCATCCCTTCCTATTTGGCCAACAGTTAAAATGGTTGAGATGAGGTGGCTTGCTAATGGATGTGAATGAATATATACTATTTTAGCATAGTGAGTAAGGTAGATGGTGCATTGGCACCTAAAGATGTTAAACAGTGACAATGCACCAGGGGGAGAAATGTAACCCTGATTTAGGGTTTAAACAACACTTATACTGAGGTAGTTATAATATGGTGACTAAAATGGAGTATAAGCATATATATTATTCATATAAAAGTTAATGGATGTTGTAATACTGTATGCATGTTTTGAGGTAAATAATACAGTTCACATATATGTAATTGTATGTACATTGATGTAAATGTAGTGGTGAATACAATGAAGGCTTATTTTATGGTTTCACAGTGTATCTAAAGGGTTAATGTCCTTGTGCTCCTAACTGTCAATCACCTAGTGGGGTGATTGCCAGTGGGCGGGGCATCACCTCAGAGTGGGTCATGTGACTACTAGAGAGGGGTGGAGAGGTGCTGTGAGTGTAGCTGAGGGAGAGACTGCATATCCCTTGGTGAGAGGACATAGTTTTTTGCTGCTCCGGCCGTCGCCCGCATTAGAGCTGAGCAGTATACATTGCGGCGGCCGGAGGGTGCTTAGTGTGTGTAGCCAGAACAGGGCTTCCTTACTGTAAAGGTGGTGACAGCAGCATTGAGACTCAGAACTGTTCATAGAACCCAAGATCAGCGCTAGTCAACTCACCCAGCAGTATTGGAAAGGCGCATCTGTGACAGGGAGGCAGAGAGGGTTCCTTCCTACCTATTACCGGCACAGACTCTGACAGCCACAACAAAGAAGCCAGGACCAGCAGCAGAGGCTCCATTCTGTGTGGCTGTAAGTGTAAGGGAGGAGTCGGGGGAGCATCCTGCAGCAGCATCACTAGATGGTAGAAGTGTGAGTGCATAATCCAGCCATTTATATTACCCCTACACTAAGCACAGCAAGCCATAGGTGACTATTGTACATAGTCAATTTCATATTGGGACTAAGGACTCCAGGGCTAGGCCGCAATAATGGCTATTAAGCAGGAGGATAGTAATGGGTCACAGTAGTCAGAGTGACCTATAATTACAGTTCCATGTATGGCTTAATCATAGTGCTAAGGAGAAGGTAGAAAGCACTGGGTATATATATGTAACAGGAGGAGTGGAGTGAAACTTGAACTGTTTAACGCTTCATAAATAGTTTTAAAACTCCCCCATATATCAGCATCACATCAGTCAAAGGAGAGCCAGAGACATTGTTCCGCAGCGCTAAATAGAAAGTAACACCCTAAAGCTGCCACCTAATGTGTGTATTTATGCCCCTGAATTAGCAGAATTAGAGTCAAGGACATTAAAGGTAGCCATACTACAGTGACATTGGATGAATGTTAAAGCCTCTTAGCCACAAAGGATTAGACTATCATCCCGATTCAAGGACTAGCTTGTGGCACTTTAATACAACTGTGTTATATGTATATTCGTGAACCCGTAAGAAGGACTGACACGTAAGAGACTATTAGTTTTAAAGTTAAAGGATTTGAGCTCGCTGTGACTATGATAAGAGAAACCATCTCTTGCAGATATATTTAATATAGACTCATCCTAAGAGACAACAATAATTTGAGGCATACAGGAATCGAAAAGCTATATATGCTCTGAACTATAGAAAGCATCAGCTACTTCAAATGGACACAAGGACGCAGCATAACAAAGGTTTATCATACCAGCTTCTTAGGAGTTTAGTTTAATACTGGACAACTACAGTAACATTTTTACTGAGGAAAGGATACAGATTCCTTGGTAATCAACTGTTGATGTTACTATCTATGAGCTAAATAGATACTTTCTGTTATCTGCCAAGGAGGAACTATAAGTAACCTTATAGGAGAAAGTAATCGCTACCATAAGTAGACTGAGCCAAACATCTTTCTCTTTAACTGGAGGGAGAACTGATAGTTGATACTAAAACATAGTGTCAGACATTCTGTATTAACTGCTGTTATTTTTAGGAAGTTTATGGGCCCTTATAGTGCACTATCATATTAAGAGTACCCGGGTCACTCTAACACCTAAGGGTGTGTTGAAAAGAAAAAGGATTTGTTGTATTGCATGCAGGTACTGTGTATAGGCCTAATTGACCGGGGGTTAGCATGGATTAATGACTTAAAGGGGAATGTGTAATTGATGAAATGTTAATGTATACTTAATCCATTTGGTACTGGTCATTAAAGTGTTATACTTGCCATGTGTGTCTGGTCCGTCTGGAAGTTGATCTGAAGATCCTGGAAGAAAGAGACAGGTATATTAGATAATATATCTATGATATAAGGGAATCATCCCCTAAGGATAGAGATCAGGCTTACTCAAGCAAGCCTTAACGGTAGTTAAATACTACACATAGCTTGAGTGGAGGCACAGCTATTAGGTAACCATCCCTTAATAGAATACATAGACAGCTCTCGTTCAAGGTATTGAGGGTAGGGTTACATTATTATGATTTGAGGATGAGCCAGGACAATTTAACCAACAGTTTGCAGTTTCCTTTCTCTGAAGATCCATTGAGCAGAGGCTGACAATGAGCGAGGAATGCAACATGCGGGATAGGTCACATTCTAGGAATGCCGCTCCAACCACCTTGTGGTTTACATTACTGGACGCAATGCATACATTTAATAAGACCATACCTCCCAACTGTCCCGATTTTCACGGGACAGTCACCTTTTTTGGGGACTGTCCCGCTGGGGGGGGGGGGCAGTTGGAAGGCTCTGTCTCTCGCCGCCCTACTTAGCAGAGCAGCGGTGAATAGACGCGCAGGGGGGGGGGGACGGCTCTCCTGAGAAGCAGCGCTCACAATGTATAAGCATGTGGAGAGGGCGGAGTCGCAGAGGACAGGCGGCCGCACACTCCAAACGGCCCACCGGGGTATTCCCCGGTAAGCCCAGTGGCCAATCCGGGCCTGTGCATCAGTACAGTCACAGTGGTGGTGTCCTCTGCTGCCATGTGTCCAGTGCTGCTGTATAAGTCCAGTCCATTGCAGTGGTGCTGTGTTGTCCTGCATCAGTCCAGTGGTGGTGTCCCTGTAATGCTTTATAGGTCCAGTGATACTGCCATTTAAGTGCAGTGGTACTGCCATATAATTCCAGTGATACTGCCGTATAAATCCAGTGGTACTGCCATATAAGTCCAGTGGTACTGCCATATAATTCCAGTGATACTGCCGTATAATTCCAGTGATACTGCCGTATAAGTCCAGTGATACTGCCGTATAAATCCAGTGATACTGCCGTATAAATCCAGTGATACTGCTGTTTAAATCCAGTCCAGTGGTACTGCCGTATAAATCCAGTGGTACTGCCGTATAGATCCAGTCCAGTGGTACTGCCGTATACGTCCAGTCCAGTGGTGCTGCCAAATAAGTCCAGTGGTGCTGTCCTGTGCTGTATATTATTTACTCCAAATAAAGGGGTTATTAATATTTAATCCAAATAATTTTTACAGGGTTTGCCCTGTGTGCTGTAGAGGTACACTCTCTTGTGCTGCATTTTGTTATATAACTCCAGAAAAATAATGGAGAACAAAAATTTGGAGGATAAAATAGGGAAAGATTTAGAACCACTTCCTCCTACCGCTTCTGTTGTTGCTGCTGGGAGTCGATCGTCATCCCAGAGGGGAAGTCGGTAGACCACTTGTACTACTTCAACTAAGCAAATGACTGTCCAACAGTCCTTTGTGAGGAAGATGAAATATGAGAGCAGTCATCCTGTTGCAAAGCGTATAACTCAGGCCTTGACAGCTATGTTCATAGGCGAAACTATACATTTGGTAATGGGTGGTCCCAGTTGGGCCCCCACTCCCAAAAAGAAGTGCAGAGCTAATAATGTGCGTGTGGTCACTGAAAATGGGACGTGTCAACATGACATGCCGCCTATTTATTTACACACTTGGAACATTATTTTCAAATCTTAAAGCACTTTACCTATATGATGGTTTCTCACAAGAACTGTATCCTCTAAGGCAGATGGCGTCTTCAGTTGGTATTCACTATTCATGTAGGAGATCACATCGTCTGGAAGATTCCTGTTTGTGTAGGAATATTAGCAAGGTCAGCATCATACGACAGCGGTTCAACCAGACTCACATCCTGCCCCCTGTGTCACATCCTGCCCCCTGCGTCTCTCAGGCACACCACTTCACCCTTGCATCTCTCAGCAAAACCATCGCGCCCTTGCATCTCTCAGCCACACCATCCCCCCCTGCGTCTCTCAGCCACACCATCTCCCCCTGCGTCTCTCAGCACACCATTATCTCCCCTCGTGTCATCTCTCAGCAAAACATTCCCTTACCCCACCGTTGTCTCTCAGCACACCACTACCTCCCCCTGCGTCATCTCTCAGCACACCATCATCTATCATCTGTGTCACCTAAGCACACCATCATCACCCCCTGCAACGTCTCTCAGCACACCACCACCTACTCCCTGTGTTGTCTCTCAGCACACCATCACCCACCCACTAAATCATCTCTCAGCCACACCATTATCTCCCCCTCGTGTCATTTCTCAGCACTCCATCACCTCCCCTTGAGTCGTCTCTCAGCACACCATCACATTCTATGTCTCTGTGCCCTCCCCCGTTCATTTTATCTCAGTGTGTCTCTCCCCTTCATTTGTGTCTCTCAGTGTGTCTCCCTGCCTTCATTCTGTGTCTTTCAGTGTGTGCCCCCCTTCATTCTATGTATCTCAGTGTGTCACCCCCCTTCATTCTATGGGGGATATTCAATTTGCCCGCAATGATTACGGGTGTAAAGTGTCGCCGCCAGGGGCTATCTAATTAGTCCTGATAAGCCAGCGCGTGCCGCGGTTTATCTGGGATTTTCATCTGAAAACGGGGCTATTTCACCCAAAAACGCACAGGTTTCACTGAACCTGTGTGTTGACGGGTGTAACTGCACTCGTTATCGGCCAAGCTAATTAAATAGTCCGACCGCAGCACCCGAAGAAACATCGGCGGTTTTTACTCCCGATGGCTCTTCGGAGGCAAATTGAATATCCCCCTGTGTCTCTCAGTGTGTCCCCCCCCCCCCAATCTATGTCTCTTAGTGTCTCTATCTCCCCTCCTATGTCGCTCAGTGTGTGTGTCCCCTTCTATGTCTCTTGGTGTCTCTCTCTCCCCCTTCTTTGTCTCTCAGTGTGTCTCTACCCTATGTCTCTCAGTGTCCAGTGTCTCCCCCCCTTCTGTCTCTAAGTGTCTCCCCCCCCTTTCATGTCTCTCAATGTGTCTCTCTCTCCCCTCCCCTTAGTCTCTCAGTGTCCGTCCGTCCCTTCTATGTCTGTCAGTGTCTCTCCCCTCCCCCATGTCTCTCAATGTGTCTCTCTCTCCCCTCCCCTTTGTCTCTCAGTGTCCGTCTGTCCCTTCTATGTCTGTCAGTGTCTCTCCCCTCCCCCATGTCTCTCATTGGTGTCTCTTTTCTAGCACCCCCCCCCCCCCTTCTAATAATTTCACAGGGCCACTCCTCTTCCCCTTCTTACATCCTGGGAGCCGGCGGGGTGAGGCGGAGGGCAGCAGGCAGATCACACAGGGAGCGTTACACATCGCGGTCATGCTCCCTGCAGCAAGAGTATCTGGTGGCGGGCTGGAGGACGGCAGCCAATGATGGAGGGCAGAGGGAGGACTGGCGGAGCTCCGGTGGGTGCGAATGTGGCGTGATGTTATCAAGCCTACTTGCTACC
Organism: Pseudophryne corroboree; assembly: GCF_028390025.1. Taxonomy (NCBI): domain Eukaryota; kingdom Metazoa; phylum Chordata; class Amphibia; order Anura; family Myobatrachidae; genus Pseudophryne; species Pseudophryne corroboree. The sequence goes on along the minus strand of NC_086451.1, from coordinate 459,029,352 downwards.
ATGGGGGGTATGGGTGGAGCCCGGGAGCTACAGTGTCAGTGCAGCTGTAGTAGTCCTCCCGGTCAGCAAACGCATTCCTGACCGGGAGCACACTAATTAAATTAATAAGTGGTGGTTTGAGGCTAATGGGTGGTCTGGTGCACCCCCGGACCACCCCACAGATTCGCCTGTGACTATGTTGGTGCTAGACGTGCGTCCGGTATCCACCATTAGTGCAGTGGGACTGCAGTGCCTCTCCTAGATGGGCCAGGTGTTTGTGCCGCACTCTTGGGTCGCTTAGCTTAGTCATACAGCCACCTCAGAGCAAGTTTTAGGCCTAAAAACAGTATTGTGAGGTGTGAGGTGTTCAGAATAGACTGGAAATTAGTGGAAATGAATGTTATTGAGGTTAAGAATACCGTAGGATCAAAATTACCCCCAAATTCTATGATTTTAGCTATTTTTATCTTTTTTTTAAAAAAATCACCAGATCCAAAACCAAAACCAAAACCAGAAAGGGTGGTTTTGGCAAAACCGATCCAGATCCAAAACATGAGCATGGAACCAGAACCAAAACACAAAACACGAAAAGTGCCCTCTGCACATCTCTACTTATTACATGTACCTCTACAGAGTCCTGTGTCGCGCTGCACAAATCACCAGGAAAATGGTGTGGCCACCATTTTCCTAGAGATTTGCGCATGCACAGTACAAAAATCACTGAAACAGGGCACGGCCTCCATTTTCCCGGAGACACACACGTGTGCACTAGGCTCTGGCACAGTTCAAGAGTCTACTTGCATTTGCACCAGAGAGAGTGGAGAAGGGCCCACGCAGAGGCTGCACACAGGCCCCCTCCTCTTTTAATGAGCCCATCTTCATAGCTGTCTTTGTGACTTGTAGGTACTTGATTTCCGATATAGAGGTATGGCCCATCTGATTAAATGTTACAGTGGATGATCCATCTCTGTCTTGTCATGGCGCACGACGGTCACCATGCCGACACCGGGATCCCAAACGATCAAACGCCCGACAGTGGGCATGCTGACTAAACAGGGACTATTCCCACTGTCCACGACACCCATAGAGTTGGAATAGAACCTGCGAGCCCGGAAGGTGCTTTGTTGCGCTCACACCGCCCCCCACCACTGGCATTCTGCGGGCAGCATCCTGGTGACCTCCGGGATCCCGACCGCCGACATATCAGCCCCAACCCGTTTTACAGACATCTGCGGCTGCTAAAAGACACTGAAAGTCAGACCTTCTCAGGAGTGTTTGTGGAACTGCCACTTATGGACAGCAGATCTGATATTAGGCCATGTAGAGAAGGAGACAAAAGTCAAGGTCCATCGGGGGAGTGAGGGTTTTCCTGGGTACTCATAAACCCCCCCTGAGTGCATCAATGAGGATGGGCTACACCGACTGTTGTATGATTTACCGTACATCAGCCACCTCGTATGAGAGAATACACTTTCTCTGACGTCCTAGTGGATGATGGGAACTCCGTAAGGACCATGGGGAATAGACGGGCTCCGAAGGAGACTGGGCACTCTTAAAAGAAAGATTAGGTACTATATCTGGTGTGCACTGGCTCCTCCCTCTATGCCCCTCCTCCAGACCCCAGTTAGAATCTGTGCCCGGCCAGAGGTGGATGCACCTAGTGGGCTCTCCTGAGCTCACTAGAAAAGAAAGTATTTGTTAGGTTTTTTATTTTCAGTGAGATCTGCTGGCAACAGACTCACTGCTACGTGGGACTGAGGGGAGAGAAGCGAACCTACCTGCTTGCAGCTAGCTTGTGCTTCTAAGGTTACTGGACACCATTAGCTCCAGAGGGATCGAACACAGGGCCCGACCTCGATCGTCCGTTCCCGGAGCCGCGCCGCCGTCCCCCTTGCAGAGCCAGAAGACGGAAGATAAAGATGAAAAACGGCGGCTGAAGACTCCTGTCTTCATTAAGGTAGCGCACAGCACTGCAGCTGTGCGCCATTGCTCCCATAGCACACCACACACTCCGGTCACTGTTGGGTGCAGGGCGCTGGGGGGGGGGGTGCCCTGGGCAGCAATTAGTTTACCTTTTGGCAAAAATAGCACATAATACAGTGTATAACACTGTATATGTGCAAAAACCCCCGCCATTAACGTTATAAAAAGCGGGAGAAGCCCGCCGCTGAGGGGGCGGGGTTATCTTCCTCAGCACAGCCAGCGCCATTTTCTCTTCACAGCTCCGCTGGAAGGACGCTCCCCAGGCTCTCCCCTGCAGTATCCAGGTACAAGACGGGTTAAAAAGAGAGGGGGGGCACATAAATTTAGGCGCAATTGGTGTAAATAAGCAGCTATTGGGAAAAATCACTCAGTATAGTGAAAATCCCTGTGTTATATAGCGCTGTGGTGTGTGCTGGCATACTCTCTCTCTGTCTCCCCAAAGGACTTGGTGGGGTCCTGTCCTCAGTCAGAGCATTCCCTGTGTGTGTGCGGTGTGTCGGTACGGCTGTGTCGACATGTTTGATGAGGAGGGCTACGTGGAGGCGGAGCGGGAGCCGGAGTGGATGGATATGTGGAAGGTATTAACCGACAGTGTCAACTCTTTACATAAAAGGTTTGATGATGTAACAGCCTTGGGACAGCCGGCATCTCAGCCCGCGCCTGCCCAGGCATCTCAGAGGCCATCAGGGGCTCAAAAACGCCCGCTAGCTCAGATAGCAGACACAGATGTCGACACGGAGTCTGACTCCAGTGTAGACGAGGATGAGACAAATGTACAGTCCACAAGGGCCATCCGATGCATGATTACGGCAATGAAAAATGTGTTGCACATTTCTGACATTAACCCGGTTACCAAAAGGGTATTATGTTTGGGGAGAAAAAGCAGCCAGTGACTTTCCCCCCATCTTATGAATTAAATGAATTGTGTGAAGAAGCGTGGGGTTCCCCTGATAAAAAAACTAGTGATTTCTAAGAGGTTACTGATGGCGTACCCTTTCCCGCCAACGGATAGGTTACGCTGGGAGACATCCCCTAGGGTGGACAAGGCGCTCACACGATTATCTAAAAGGGTGGCACTGCCATCTCAGGATACGGCCGCCCTAAAGGAGCCTGCAGATAGAAAGCAGGAGGCTATCCTGAAGTCTGTATATACACACTCAGGTACTATACTGAGACCTGCTATTGCTTCAGCATGGATGTCTAGTGCTGAAGCAGCATGGTCTGATAGATACCCTGTCAGACAACATTGATACCCTCGACAGGGATGCTATTTTGCTAACCATAGAGCATATAAAGGACGTTGTCTTGTATATGAGGGATGCACAGAGGGACATTTGCCGGCTGGCATCTAGAATTAATGCAATGTCCTTTTCTGCCAGGAGAGTATTATGGACTCGGCAGTGGACAGGTGATGCTGATTCTAAAAGGCACATGGAGGTTTTGCCTTATAAGGGTGAGGAATTGTTTGGGGACGGTCTCTTGGACCTCGTATCCACAGCAACAGCTGGGAAGTCGACTTTTTTACCTCAGGTTTCCTCACAGCCTAAGAAAGCACCGTATTATCAAGTACAGTCCTTTCGGCCTCAGAAAGGCAAGCGGGTCAGAGGCGCATCCTTTCTGCCCAGAGGCAGGGGTAGAGGAAAAAAGCTGCACCAGACAGCCAGTTCCCAGGAACAGAAATCCTCCCCTGCTTCCACTAAGTCCACCGCATGATGCTGGGGCTCCACAGGTGGAGCCAGGTGCGGTGGGGGCGCGTCTCTGGAATTTCAGCGACCAGTGGGTTTGCTCACAGGTGGATCTCTGGGTTCTACAAGTGGTATCTCAGGGATACATGCTGGAGTTCGAGGCGACTCCCCCTCGCCGTTACCTCAAATCAGCCTTGCCAGCGGCTCCCAGGGAAAGGGAGGTAGTGCTGGCGGCTATTCATAAGCTGTACCTTCAGCAGGTGATAATCAAGGTTCCCCTCCTTCAACAGGGACGGGGTTACTATTCCACAATGTTTGTGGTACCGAAACCAGACGGTTCGGTGAGACCCATTCTAAATTTAAAATCCTTGAACACTTATGTAAGGAAGTTCAAGTTCAAAATGGAATCGCTCAGGGCGGTTATTGCAAGCCTGGAAGAGGGGGATTTTATGGTGTCGCTGGACATCAAGGACGCTTATCTGCATGTCCCCATTTACCCACCTCACCAGGAGTACCTCAGGTTTGTGGTACAGGACTGTCATTACCAATTCCAGACGTTGCCGTTTGGTCTGTCCACGGCACCGAGGGTATTTACCAAGGTAATGGCCGAAATGATGATACTCCTTCGGAAGAAGGGACTTATAATTATCCCGTACTTGGACGATCTCCTTATAAAGGCGAGGTCCAAAGAGCAGTTGTTAGTCAACGTAGCACTATCTCGGGAAGTGCTGCAACAGCACGGCTGGATTCTGAATATCCCAAAGTCGCAGCTGATTCCTGCGACGCGTCTGCTGTTCTTGGGCATGATTCTGGACACAGAACAGAAGAAGGTGTTTCTCCCGGTGGAGAAGGCCCAGGAATTGTCATCTCTGGTCAGGGACCTCCTGAAACCAAAACAGGTGTCGGTGCATCACTGCACGCGAGTCCTGGGAAAGATGGTAGCTTCTTACGAAGCAATTCCCTTCGGCAGGTTCCATGCAAGGATTTTTCAATGGGATCTGTTAGACAAGTGGTCCGGATCGCATCTTCAGATGCATCGGCTGATCACCCTGTCCCCGAGGGCCAGGATGTCTCTGCTGTGGTGGCTGCAGAGTGCTCATCTTCAAGAGGGCCGCAGATTCGGCATACAGGACTGGGTCCTGGTGACCACGGATGCAAGCCTCCGAGGTTGGGGGGCAGTCACTCAGGGAAGGAACTTCCAGGGACAGTGGTCAAGTCAGGAGACTTCCCTTCACATAAATTTTCTGGAACTAAGGGCCATTTGCAACGCCCTGAGTCAAGCAGAACCCCTGCTTCAAAACCAACCGGTGCTGATTCAGTCAGACAACATCACGGCGGTCGCCCATGTAAACCGACAGGGCGGCACAAGAAGCAGGATGGCGATGGCAGAAGCCACAAGGATTCTTCGATGGGCGGAGAATCACGTGCTAGCACTGTCAGCAGTGTTCATTCCGGGAGTGGACAACTGGGAAGCAAACTTCCTCAGCAGGCACGACCTCCACCCGGGAGAGTGGGGACTTCATCCAGAAGTCTTCACGCTTTTTGTTAATCGTTGGGAACGGCCACAGGTAGACGTGATGGCGTCCCGTCTCAACAAAAAGCTAAAAAGATATTGCGCCAGGTCAAGAGACCCTCAGGCGATAGCTGTGGACGCACTAGTGACACCGTGGGTGTACCAGTCGGTTTATGTGTTCCCTCCTCTTCCTCTCATACCCAAGGTACTGAGGATTGTAAGAAAGAGAGGAGTAAGAACTATACTCATCGTTCCGGATTGGCCAAAAGAACTTGGTACCCAGAACTACAAGAAATGATCTCAGAGGGCCCATGGCCTCTGCCTCTCAGACAGGACCTGTTACAGCATTGGCCCTGTCTGTTCCCAGACTTACCGCGGCTGCGTTTGACGGCATGGCGGTTGAACGCCAGATCCTAACGGAAAAGGGCATTTTCCAGATGAAGTGATTCCTACGCTGATAAAGGCTAGAAAAGACGTGACAGCACAACATTATCACCGTATATGGCGAAAATATGTTGCTTGGTGTGAGGCCAGGAAGGCCCCTACAGAAGAATTCCAGCTGGGTCGATTCCTGCACTTCCTACAGTCAGGAGTGACTATGGGCCTAAAATTAGGATCCATAAAGGTCCAGATTTCGGCCCTATCTATTTTCTTTCAAAAAGAACTGGCTTCACTGCCTGAAGTTCAGACGTTTGTTAAGGGAGTGCTGCATATTCAGCCCCCTTTTGTGCCTCCAGTGGCACCTTGGGATCTTAACGTTGTGTTGGATTTCCTGAAATCCCACTGGTTTGAGCCACTTAGGACCGTGGAGCTAAAATATCTCACGTGGAAAGTGGTCATGCTATTGGCCTTAGCTTCGGCTAGGCGTGTGTCAGAATTGGCGGCTTTGTCGTGTAAAAGCCCTTATCTGATCTTCCATATGGACAGGGCAGAATTGAGGACTCGTCCCCAATTTCTCCCTAAGGTGGTATCAGCGTTTCATTTGAACCAACCTATTGTGGTGCCTGCGGCTACTAGGGACTTGGAGGACTCCAAGTTACTAGATTTAGTCAGGGCTTTGAAAATATATGTAGCCAGGACGGCTGGAGTCAGGAAAACTGACTCGCTGTTTATCCTGCATGCGCCCAACAAGCTGGGTGCTCCTGCTTCAAAGCAAACTATTGCGCGCTGGATCTGTAGCACGATTCAGCAAGCTCATTCTGCGGCAGGATTGCCGCATCCTAAATCAGTAAAAGCCCATTCCACAAGGAAGGTGGGCTCTTCTTGGGCGGCTGCCCGAGGGGTCTCGGCTTTACAGCTTTGCCGAGCTGCTACTTGGTCGGGTTCAAACACGTTTGCTAAGTTCTACAAGTTTGATACCCTGGCTGAGGAGGACCTTGCCTTTGCTCATTCGGTGCTGCAGAGTCATCCGCACTCTCCCGCCCGTTTGGGAGCTTTGGTATAATCCCCATGGTCCTTACGGAGTTCCCAGCATCCACTAGGACGTCAGAGAAAATAAGAATTTACTCACCGGTAATTCTATTTCTCGTAGTCCGTAGTGGATGCTGGGCGCCCGTCCCAAGTGCGGACTCTCTGCAATACATGTATATAGTTATTGCTTAACTAAAGGGTTATTGTTATGAGCCATCTGTTACTGAGGCTCAGTTGTTGTTCATACTGTTAACTGGGTATGGTTATCACGAGTTGTACAGTGTGATTGGTGTGGCTCAGGCATTCCCGACCACGGTCCTCAAGGCACACCAACAGTGCAGGTTTTAGTGATATCCAGGCTGCAGCACAGATGGTTAAATCAAAATAACTGAGCTACTAATTAAGTCACCTGTGCTGAAGCCTGGATATCACTAAAACCTGCACTGTTAGTGTGCCTCGAGGACCGTGGTTGGGAATGCCTGGTGTGGCTGGTATGAGTCTTACCCTGGATTCCAAATCCTTTCCTGGTAATGTCAGCTCTTCCGGGCACAGTTTCCCTAACTGAGGTCTGGAGGAGGGGCATAGAGGGAGGAGCCAGTGCACACCAGATATAGGCCCTCATTCCGAGTTGATCGCTCGCAAGGCGATTTTAGCAGAGTTACACACGCTAAGCCGCCGCCTACTGGGAGTGAATCTTAGCTTCTTAAAATTGCGACCGATGTATTCGCAATAATGCGATTACTAACTACTTAGCAGTTTCAGAGTAGCTCCAGACTTACTCTGCCTGTGCGATCATTTCAGTGCTTGTCGTTCCTGGTTGACGTCACAAACACACCCAGCGTTCGCCCAGGCACTCCCACCGTTTCTCCGGCCACTCCTGCGTTTTTCCCGGAAACGGTAGCGTTTTCAGCCACACGCCCCTGAAACGCCGTGTTTCCGCCCAGTAACACCCATTTCCTGTCAATCACATTACGATCGCCGGAGCGAAGAAAAAGCCGTGAGTAAAAATACTATCTTCATTGTTAAATTACTTGGCGCAGTCGCAGTGCGAATATTGCGCATGCGTACTAAGCGGAATTTTACTGCGATGCGATGAAATATACCGAGCGAACGACTCGGAATGAGGGCCATAGTACCTAATCTTTCTTTTAAGAGTGCCCAGTCTCCTTCGGAGCCCGTCTATTCCCCATGGTCCTTACGGAGTTCCCAGCATCCACTACGGACTACGAGAAATAGAATTACCGGTGAGTAAATTCTTATTTTTGCAGTTTAAGAAGGGTTAAAAATGTAAAAAAAAAAAAAAAAAACGGATAAAACTGGGTAAAACAGGGTATATGTGGGCACTATGGGGGGGTTATATGTACACAGTGGCAGCTTTTGCAAATACTACCGCTTTGTGTAATATCCCCAGCTGCGAATTAAGAGAGGAGGGGGCCCGTGTGCAGCCTCCGCGCAGGCCCCCACCCCGGCATATATGTCAGTAAACTCTGGAATTGTACCAGAGACTACTGCGCATGCGTGGGTCTCCGGGAAGATGGTGCCCGTGCCTTGTCCCCAGTAATTTCTATACTGTGCATGCATGGGTCTCCGGGAAGATGGTGCCCGTGCCTTGTCCCCAGTAATTTCTATACTGCGCATGCGTGGGTCTCCGGGAAGATGGTGCCCGTGCCTTGTCCCCAGTAATTTCTATACTGCGCATGCGTGGGTCTCCGGGAAGATGGTGCCCGTGCCTTGTCCCCAGTAATTTCTATACTGTGCATGCATGGGTCTCCGGGAAGATGGTGCCCGTGCCTTGTCCCCAGTAATTTCTATACTGCGCATGCGTGGGTCTCCGGGAAGATGGTGCCCGTGCCTTGTCCCCAGTAATTTCTATACTGCGCATGCGTGGGTCTCCGGGAAGATGGTGCCCGTGCCTTGTCCCCAGTAATTTCTATACTGTGCATGCATGGGTCTCCGGGAAGATGGTGCCCGTGCCTTGTCCCCAGTAATTTCTATACTGTGCATGCATGGGTCTCCGGGAAGATGGTGCCCGTGCCTTGTCCCCAGTAATTTCTATACTGTGCATGTATGGGTCTCCGGGAAGATGGTGCCTGTGCCTTGTCCCCAGTGATTTCTATACTGCGCATGCATGGGTCTCCGGGATCATGGTGCCCGTGCCTTGTCCCCAGTGATTTCTATACTGGGGGGTCTGTTCACTAGGAGAGAGGGACAGGAAGCATGCCAGCTGCTCACAGAGCACTGGACATGCCCGCACAACGGCAAAAACTGGGGCATCCTCCGTTTGGCCACGCCCCCTACCCATGAGGCCATGCCCCCTAACTTCCTCCTTTCAAAAGTTTAGCGCTATGATTATAGACTAAGTCAGAGGTTCCCAAACTGTGTGCATGGCTCCCTGGGGTGCCTCGGGACACTGGCAGGGGTGCCCTAGGTTGGTGGTCCAGGACCAATTCAAATTATTCATGGTCAATATGATAGGCAAAACCAGTGCTGGTGGCTGCCAGTCATAAAATATGTGGCCAAACAGAAGCAAATCTTCTCCCTCACCACACAACTGACCCTAAGGAGGACATATAAACGCCATCTACTTAATGTAATATTTCTTTCTAAATTTCTTAATAAGAAATTTTTGGCCTAGGGGTGCCGTGAAAAAAATTCTGATATTCTAGGGTGCCGTGATTCAAAAAAGTTTGGAAACCACTGGACTAAGTGATTCATCGCGCCTTATGGGTGCTCTTCACACCGTCGCAAGGGGCTACGCCCCTTTAACCCTTGCAATATTTTTATCATATGGAGTATTATATGGAGTTTTACCTCCAATCATAATTTTGTGGTTAAATATTGCATGGACAAAGGGTGTGCGATGGTTAAGGGGCTGCAGCCCCTTGCGACAGCGTGAACAGCGCACGCAGGGCACGATGAATCACCTAGTAGGTGCTATGGTTGGGGGAGTGGTGGGTGCGGGGGAGACGTAGATGGGGGAGGGAGTCCGGGGGTGCTGTGGGTCGGGGAGGGGTGGTTGCGGGGGTGCCGCTGGTGGGGGAGGGAGTCTTGAGCCACCGTGCGTAGGGGAGGGGCGGGTGCAGGGGTGCCGAGGGTGGGGAAAGGGCAGTTGCAGAGGAGGCGCGGATGGGAGAGGGGGTCAAGAGGTGCTGCAGGTGGGGGAGGGGCGGGTGCAGTGGGGGCGCGGATGGGGAAGGGGGTCCAGAGGTGCTGTGGATGGGGGAGGGATGGGTGGGGGAGGGGGTATGTAGATGCTGCTGGTGGGGTAGGGCCGGGTGCCGGGGGCCGTGGATGAAGGAGGGGGTCTGGAAGTGTGGATGCAGGGGGGGTGCGGATGGGGTCTGTAGATGCAGCAGGGTGCGGTGACTGTTGGTGGGCTGCGGAAGGGGGAGGGAGGCAGGAAGTGCTGTGGGTTGGGGAGGGGTGGGTGGTGGAGGGGTTGGTGCAGAGGGGGTGCTGCATATTGACAAGGTGATTGGGAGGTGTTGTGGATGGGGTAGGGGCGGAGACGTGGGGACCATGGATGGGGGATAAGTTCCGGAGGCGCTGCAGGTGGTGGAGGGGTGGGGGTGCTGCGGGTGGGGGAGGGGCAGGTGTGGGGCTGTTGCGGATGGAGGAGGGGTTAAGGAGGCGCTGCGGGTGGGTAAGGGGTGGGTGCGGGGGTGCTGCGAGTGGGGTAGGGGTGCTGCGGGTGGGGGAGGGGCAGGTGCGGGGCTGTTGCGGATGGAGGAGGGGTTAAGGAGGCGCTGCGGGTGGGGAAGGGGTGGGTGCAGGGGTGCCGCAGTTTGGATAAGGGGTCTGGAGGCGCCACGGGTGGAGGAGAGGCGGGTGCAGGGGTGCTATGGATGGGGGTCCGGTGGCGCTGCGGGCGGGGGAGGGGAGGGTGCTGAGGTACTGCGGGTGGGGGAGGTGCGGGAGTGCCGTGGGTGGGGGAGGGGCGTCCGCAGGGGGGGTCTAAAGCGGCGGGATATACTAACCTCACCCGCTGTGGTCACGCATGTGCACTTGTCTCTGCTGTGTGCCATAACCATTGTGCGCATGCACGACTGACGGGGAGCGCAGCGCTGATCAACCGCTACAGAGAGTTCAGGACTGAGTGGCGGAAGGGCAGTGAGGAGAAAACTACGGGCAGCGACGGGCAGCGGGTGGCGATCCTATTACCGAGGAGAACACACAGGATGCATTAAGCCAGATACCGCAGTGGTAGAAGTTAGTACATCCCTCCCTGACTCCGCCCAGCGCTGTGACTCCGCCCAGTGTTATACACAGAGTCACAGATCTGGGCTAATATATAGGAGATACTACACTGGCTATGGGATATTTAAAAAAACACACGTTATAATGATTATCCACATAGGTGTGCGCAGAACATTTTATTAGGGGGTGCACCATTGGAGGGGTGTTTAGCACCCCCTACTGGGTGTCTCTAGCACCGCCTTTTGGGTGTGTCTAGCTCCGCCCATTGGCACTCAAAGCAATATAAACATATGCCCCCATAGTGCCAGATACACATATGCCCCCAGCAGTGCCCCTTACTCAATACCCCCAGCAGTGCCATATACACATATGCCCCCTGAGGTACCAGATACACATATGCCCCAGCGGTGCCAGATCCACAAATGCCCCCAGTGGTGTCAGATACTCAAATGCCCCAGCAGTGCCAGATACATAAATGCCCCCAGCAGTGCCAGATACACAAATGCCCCCAGCGGTGCCAGATACACAAATGCCCCCAGCGGTGCCAGATACACAAATGCCCCCCAGTGGTACTAGATACATATGCCCCTAGCGGTGCCAGATACATATGCCCCTAGCAGTGCCAGACACAAAAATGCCCCCAGCGGTGCCAGATACACATATGCCCCCAGCGGTGCCAGATACATATACCCCCAGTGGTGCCAGATACATATACCCACAGTGCTTCCAGATACCTATACCCCCAGTGGTGCTAGATACATATGCCCCCAGTGGTGCCAGATACATATGCCCCCAGCGATGCCAGATACATATATGCTGCCATTTGTGCTCACCCTCCTGCTGTCAGTGCCGCCGATTCCTGTCTCTGACACTGAGGGGAGGCGAGCGCAACGCGCATCTCTCTTGCACCTCACTTCACAGAGCAGAGCCGGCCATAGGCATAGGCAAACTAGGCAATTGCCTAGGGCATTTGATATGCCTAGGGGCATCAGCAGCTTCTGCTGATTAAAATGATATGCAGCATGCCTATATTCTGTGTGTAGCATTTCGTATGCAGATACAGCCACAGACTCACACAGTATATAGACATGCTGCATATCATTTTAATCAGCAGAAGCGGTAGATCCAGCGGTGGTGCTAGGGGGCACCAGCCAAAATCTTGCCTAGGGCATCATATTGGTTAGGGCCGGCTCTGTCACAGAGTCCATGTCTCCGGCGACCATTTAAAATATAGCGCCGGCTTGTGAGCCAATCAAAGCTCATGGGCCGGCAGCCAATCAAGAGTTGGTCCACGAGCTCTGATTGGCTTACAGCCAGAGACATTTGAAATGACTGCCGGAGATGGGGAAACAGTGAGGGGCAGGAGAGATGCGCGCAGCGCTCTCCTCCCTTCCGCGTCAAGAGATGGGAATTGGCGGCAGGGGGGTGCCGGACATTAGGGGGTGCCTGTGCGCACCAGGCACCCCCTGTGCGCACACCTATGATTATCCATCCAGAAAGTGCCTCTTCCTGCAGTCACTGTGGGGAGCACTGCTAGGCAGGTCAGTGAACAGGAAAATGTCAGGTGCATTATGGAGCAAGTGGGACCGGTGTAGATGCCCCTTCTACTGGGATGGAGCCACAGCACTATGTCCTATAGCTACATTTATTATGGGTTAAAGCTGAATATCAGGTATGCTGGACAGGTAGACTTACTCCGGATCCGCATTTATAACGCATTTTTATTCAACTTTCTTTTGAATCAAAAAATAATAACACATTTTTGGAGACTGAATGATAAATCGGTAAGCTCTTTAATTTTGCAAATATCGTTCTTAGATCTCACCAAGAGCGTCTTAGAAACGAACGCGGTCTTGCTGAGTAATGGCCTTGCAAGTCACCTACACCTGAAGCCAATGGCCGTGGCCACCAGGTAACCAGACTCTAACCGTGTACAACCTCAGGACAGACTCAATCTCCGGGCATGAGAGAGCTTAATAAATATGGCACTCCGTGTCTCTCTCTAATCATCGTATCTCTATCGATGACTGTCATCACCAGCAGCCATTTCCGCTACATAAAAAGAGTCAGGACTGATTGGATGACTGGTGAAGACACCTTCCGCGAGCAGCCTAATATTTAGGGGAAAAAAGACCGCAGGCAAGAAAACGTCATTGAAATTCAAGTAGATGTTTCAGGACAAGGGAAGAAAAACATCAGATACTGGAAGGTGGCAGAGTGAAATTATTCTACATCAATTTAATCTAATTCGGAACGGATACCGCTGAAGGCTTTTCAAAAACAGCCCAGTCACCGCTTGATGTCTATCTCATCTTGTATGGTAAAATGACGGCCCATCGTAGAGGGAAATTAAATGTGACAAGTCCTCAACACCACATAAAGCACATAAAAGCAGTATAAGCGCTCTGCAATCAGGACGTGTAGCGTACTCGGATCACATGGTGATAGAGCAATGGCCGATCGCTCATGCATAAAGTCAGCTATCAGCACAAAATTATTTATTACCAGTTATTTATATAGCTCACACATATTCGCAGCGCTGTACAGAGAATATTTGCCTATTCCCATCAGTCCCTGCCCCAGTGGAGCTTACAATCTATATTCCCTATCACATGTACACACAGACACATTCACGCTAGGGTTAATTTTTGTTGGTAGCCAATTAACCTGCCAGTATATTTTGGGAGGAAACCCACACAAGTACAGGGAGAATACACAAACTCCGCACAGTTAGGACCATGGTGGGAATTGAACCCATGACCTCAGTGCTGTGAGGCGGTAATGCTAACCATTACACCATAGTAAATATGGCAAACTGATATTCCATCATCAGAGCATTAAAATATCTCTATGGATTGGTCCAGGGCTTGTGAAGTTAGGGGAAGGAATTAATGAAAGCTACTTGTATAGCCTCGGACGCAGGGCAAGGTTGGGTCCAAAAACAAATCATTGACCCATCATTTTTGCATCTTTGCCAAATCAGCAGAATTTGGTTAATATTTTTGTAATCAGACCAATCAGCCAATCCACACAATTTATTTCTGCAAACCAAGGTCACAAGAGTGTCACTCATACCGCGGCTGCTCAGTTACAGAATACAGCATGATGGACATAATTCATATAACTATAAACTTGATGAGAACATATATAAGTATAAACTTGATGAGAACATAATGAATATAAAAATATTTTTATCTGATATTGGTCAAGCATGAAGCTCACACCAAATCAGAAAAGTAACCCGCACCAAGATAAATTAATTCAGTTTATGTTACAAGGTTGGGGTGCCTTACATGATGTGTATTTCAACCCTTATTACAAAATCTCATCTCCTATATAATAGCCCTATTCTGTGACTATGTGATTCATTTGCTAACGCTGGGCGGAGTCACAAGACTGGGCGGAGTTAGTCAAATGAGTCACAGATCTGGGCAAATCTATAGGAGACTAGGAGCAGAAGCAGATAGTATGGGCATGGCACAGGCAGGGGTGCATACCTCCCAGCTTTCTTCAGGAGCTTTCTTCAGGTAGAAGGAGGGACACACACACACACACTTGGCGAAAAGGGGGCGTGGCTTCACGGGAGGGCCCCGTTTTCGTCAGTGAGGGGTCATGCCCAGCGCTCTGTGAGCTGCTGGCATTCCCCCAGGGGCTGATTATGAGTCCGGGGGGGCCCAGGGCACTTGAGCCCTATCTCATTGCTGTGCCTGCTGTGGGGTTGGGGGCGTGGCCTAATCGCGAGTCGCGTGGCCACGCCCCCTTATGCAAATTCCGATTTTTATTTTTTAATTGGGATTTTGGCCCCTCAGCTAGTGCTAAATCCAGAGGGGGTGGTCGCTCCCCCCTACACACCCACACAGGCAGAAGAAAGCAAGGAGACTGCTGCCTCCCTGTAACACCACAGACCTGCCAACACGCAGCAGTGTGTGCTGACTGTAGCACAATGCTGCCGCTGTTGCTGGCAGGACGGGGGAGCTTCTGAGATGGGACAGAGCTACTCGAGCCGGGGGGCCCCCTAAAACTGTGGGGCCAACGGTACGTACCCCCTGCCCCCCCTCCCTAATCCGGCTCTGCTGCTGGAACCCCCCCTTAATCCGTACCCCCTGATGCCCCCTCTCCCTCTGTCTCCACTATTCACCGCTGCTCTGCTGCTCTACTAAGCAGAACAACGAGTACAGGAGCTTTCCAACTGCCCCCCCACCGCGGGACACTGCGACCCGCGGGTGGGACAGCGGGACAGACCCCAAAAAATGGGACTGTCCCGCGAAAAACGGGACATTTGGGAGGAATGGGGGTGGGTGAGGGGTATGTCATACAGACAGACGGGCACCGGCTCACTGTGTGCTTGACCCCCCACATCAGCATACTCAGCAGGGGCTCTCTGGCGCGGAGGAGCGTCACTTTCTAGCACACTCCACGCTTCTTAGCTGCAGTTTTGTGGGGTACCTGCCGCTGTGCAGGTTCCGTACTGCCTCTGTTATCTCCAGCCCCGGCAACCCCACCGCTAGCTGCAGCGCTGCCACCCGCAGTGAGGTGCGCCCAGCTCATTCACACACTTTAGCTGGCGGGTAGCGCTGCAGAAATCCAAGCTGCATGCTATGACCCCCTCCTCCCTCCAGCCGCAGCATCTCCTGGGGGCTAACCAGTCATTTCCAGTCTCACCTTACCACAGTGCCCGGCAGCTGCGCGAGGTCTGCGGTGTGTGACTGAGGAAGGGGGAGGGATGCGGACGGGCAGAGGAAGCAGGACTCCAGCCTGAGAGAGTCAACCATGCCAAGTCTCCAGCAGCAGCAGATCCCAACAGGTTGGAGTGGAACAGCAGCAGCCAGCAGCAGTGACTCCGGTAAGACACATCTGTCTGTCACCACTGTTTTGTCCCTAATACCAATCTCTCCCGTGCCCTGTGTTCTGTCATGTCCCTGTCACCCCTGGCCTTGCCCTGCCACCCTTATCCTGGCCCTTTCACCCTTATCCTGGCCCTGTCACCCTTATCCTGGCCCTGTTACCCCTATCCTGGCCCTGTCACCCCTGTGCTTGCCCTGTGAACCCTATACTGGCCCCGTCACCCCTGTCCTGGTCCTGCCGCCCCTACCCTGGCCCTGTCACCCCTATCCTGTCCCTATCATTTCTGTCCTGGCCCTGTCACCCCTGTCCTGGCCCCGTCACCCCTGTCCTGGCCCCGTCACCCCTGTCCTGGCCCCGTCACCCCTGTTCTGACCCTGTCACCCCTGTCCTGGCCCCGTCAACCCTGTACTGACCCTGTCACCCCTGTCCTGGCCCTGTTACTGCATACCCTCCAACTACCTTTTATGGCATGTACAGTACCCGCAGCGCCTCCAGACCTCTCCCCAATGCACCACACCTCCGCACCTTCCCCTCCACCACATGCGGCACTCCACCCCTCCCCCACATGCTGTGCCTCCAGACCCCCTACACCACCCGCGGCTTTCACTCCTCCGCCCCTTCACCACCCACAGCACCTCCAGGCCCCCTCCACCATTCACCCCCCTTATATGTCTCCCCCCCACACCTGCCCCCCTCCACCCGCAGCATCTGCAGACACCCTCCTCCATCCGCGGTCCCCCCCTCACCCACCCCTCCCCCACCAATGGCACCCCCGCACCTGCCCCTCCACCGCCTGCAGCACCTCCGGACCTCCTTTCCCATCCACCGCACCACCCGTACCTGCCCCTACCCTACCCATGGTGCCTGCGGTCCCCTACCCCACCCCCGGCACTCCCATCCCTTCCCATCCCACAGCACCTCCGGAACCCTTCACCCATCCACAGCATCCCCACACCTGCCCCTCTCCCACCTGTGGCACCCCTGCCCCTCCCCCACCTGCAGTGCCTCCGGACCCCTCCCCCATCTGCATCCCCCACTCCTCTGCCTCTCCCCCACCCGCAGTACCTCCCGAACCTTCCCCATCCGGGCCCCACCCCCACTTCTGCCCCCCCTCCACCCGCAGCATCTACATACACCATCCACAGTCCCCCCCGCACCCGCTGCATTCTGTACATCGTGCCCTGCAGGTGCTGTTCACGCCGTCGCAAGGGGCTGTGCCTCCTTCACCATCGCACGCCCTTTCATTGTGCAATATTTAACCACTAACAAAGGAATGCAGGTAATACTCCATATAATACAAATATTAAACCCCAGAAAGGCATGCAAGGGTTAAGGGGGCGTAGCCCCTTGCGACGGTGTGAAGAGCGCCCGTAGGGCGCGATGAAGCACCTAGTGTGTATATATGAGACATAGGGATAAAGGCACATAAGGTGCTACCAACTGGTTTAAACAAAGATATAAAATCAATTCCCCGAAGGGAGGGGAAGGAGAAAAAGAAACCAGGTACAATTTAAGGTGCACTCAACCCAACCAGCATGTTTTACTGTATTATTTTCAAAAAGCGTATGTCCACACTGCAATGTCAAATAAAGGCTCAAATGCCCATTAACTAAGATTAGTACTGAGAATTATTATTGTTTGAGGGACTGAGACATGTCCTTTATTAATAATAGAGCATGTCTCAGTCCCTCAAACAATAATAATTCTCAGTACTACTAATCTTAGTTAATGGGCATTTGAGCCTTTATTTGACATTGCAGTGTGGACATACACTTTTTGAAAATAATACAGTAAAACTTGCTGGTTGGGTTGAGTGCACCTTAAATTGTACCTGGTTTCTTTTTCTCCTTCCCCTCCCTTCGGGGAATTGATTTTATAACATAATGAATATGTTTAGTAAAGCATAACTATTCCCAGGGCCGGTTCGAGCGCTTTCAGCGACCCGGGCAGGCAATGGGGGCGCGGCTTCATACAGTGGGCGTGGTCAGTATTAGCGCCGCTGAAATGATGTGCGGTGCGCGATGACGTCCTCTCCACGAAGGGAAACTAGACGCTACGCGTCTAGTTCCCTTCACAGAAGGGGGCAGCGGGACAGACCGGGCAGCGGGGGGGGGCACAGCAGCAGTGGATCTTGCCATGGTGTGGCGCCCTCTGGAGGGCGCCGGCACCCTCCGGAAGGCGGCGCCCTGGGCAAAAGTCCTGCTTGCCCGTTGCAAGATCCGCTACTGACTATTCCAGTTATTTCATGCATGTTATACACTCAGTAATGCGCAGCCTTTCATATATATATCAATGTATAATAGTAATAGATATTTATTAAAATAAGGAGCATACAGATGTGTCCACATACATCTTTGCTATATCCGGCCATGTATGGCTTGGTTTGACATACTATAGACTCAGAGATTTAGCCATGCCTTGTGATTTTTCTTAACTTGCTTCTTTAATATGTTACTTTATACATATTCTATTATGGCAAACATAAATTTAAAAATCCATCCACTCGTTACTCATGCAAAACACCTTAGCCATGTTTTGCATGTTGTGCCAAATTTAGCAAATTAGCAAAGATGTAAGTGGACACATCTGTATTTACCAATATTTTCATTTTTGACCGGTTTAAATATCATTTGTTGTCGCCAGAATAAAACTGTGGAATTTACTGAATGTTTGTTGCAGGAGCAGTGGTGTGGATTATAACCCGTTCCGGTGGTGTGGATTATTATAACCCATTCCGGTGAAATGTTAGAAGCACAGTGACAGCTACCGCCATCACTTCAGTTCCATGTACAGACCCAGTGGGCTTAACGCGAGCAATTGGAATCCTCTCTGGAAAAAGATTTGGTAATGTAGCCCACAGGCTACTATAGGGGTAACGCCGTCTTGCGTTAGCTACCGGGGCGATTTACTGAAAATATTACATTCCTGATTACACATTAGCCACCCCATAGAACCCTACAGTATTGGGGATGCTTTTGTGGTTGAAAAAGGGGGAAAGCAGCAGATAGTGTATCTCCAATATCTAGTGATGTGCACCGGAAATTTTTCGGGTTTTGTGTTTTGGTTTTGGGTTCGGTTCCGTGGTCGTGTTTTGGGTTCGAACGCGTTTTGGCAAAACCTCACCGAAAATTTTTTGTCGGATTCGGGTGTGTTTTGGATTCGGGTGTTTTTTTCAAAAAAACCTAAAAAACAGCTTAAATCATAGAATTTGGGGGTCATTTTGATCCCATAGTATTATTAACCTCAATAACCATAATTTCCACTCATTTTCAGTCTATTCTGAACACCTCACACCTCACAATATTATTTTTAGTCCTAAAATTTGCACCGAGGTAGCTGTGTGACTAAGCTAAGCGACCCTAGTGGCCGACACAAACACCTGGCCCATCTAGGAGTGGCACTGCAGTGTCACGCAGGATGGCCCTTCAAAAAAATACTCCCCAAACAGTACATGACGCAAAGAAAAATAGAGGCGCAATGAGGTAGCTGTGTGACTAAGATAAGCGACCCTAGTGGCCGACACAAACACCTGGCCCATCTAGGAGTGGCACTGCAGTGTCACGCAGGATGGCCCTTCAAAAAAATACTCCCCAAACAGCACATGACGCAAAGAAAAATGAAAGAAAAAAGAGGTGCAAGATGGAATTGTCCTTGAGCCCTCCCACCCACCCTTATGTTGTATAAACAGGACATGCACACTTTAACCAACCCATCATTTCAGCGACAGGGTCTGCCACGGTTCCGGTATGAAAGATAGATAGTGTCTAGTTAGACAGTCAATAGATAGACACCATATGTTAGATGGACATTAGGTCGACAGGGTCAAAAGGTCGACAGGGTCAAAAGGTCGCCGTGGAAAAGGTTGACAAGTCGACAGGTCGACAGGGTCAAAAGGTCGACATGAAAATGGTCGACATGAAAAAGGTAGACACCATGTTTTTTGCATTTTTGTGGTTTGTGTGGATAGTTTTGTCATCTGGGACCCCCAATTGTAGAAAGGCATACCCTCGCGGGGCTCGCTTCGCTCGCCACGCTTCGGGCACGGTGGCTCGCTGCGCTCGCCACAAGGTTTATAACCAACTCTATGCCGACATGGATAGAGAAAGTATGAAATAATCCAAAAGCATGTTACATAAAAAAAAACATTTGTCTATCTTTTTTATGTCAACCATTTTCATGTCGACCCTTTGACCATGTCGACCTTTTGACCTGTCGACCTTTTCCATGTCGACCTTTTGACCCTGTCGACCTAATGTCTGTCTAATATATGGTGTCTATCTATTGACTGTCTAACTAGACACTGTCTATCTATCAAACGGATAGGGTCTGCCACACGACTGTGACTGAAATGACTGGTTGGTTTGGGCCCCCACCAAAAAAGAAGCAATCAATCTCTCCTTGCACAAACTGGCTCTACAGAGGCAAGATGTCCACCTCATCATCATCCTCCGATTCATCACCCCTTTCACTGTGTACATCCCCCTCCTCACAGATTATTAATTCGTCCCCACTGGAATCCACCATCTCAGGTCCCCGTGTACTTTCTGGAGGCAATTGCTGCTGGTCAATGTCTCCACGGAGGAATTGATTATAATTCATTTTAATGAACATCATCTTCTCCACATTTTCTGGAAGTAACCTCGTACGCCGATTGCTGACAAGGTGAGCGGCGGCACTAAACACTCTTTCGGAGTACACACTGGAGGGAGGGCAACTTAGGTAGAATAAAGCCAGTTTGTGCAAGGGCCTCCAAATTGCCTCTTTTTCCTGCCAGTATACGTACGGACTGTCTGACGTGCCTACTTGGATGCGGTCACTCATATAATCCTCCACCATTCTTTCAATGGTGAGAGAATCATATGCAGTGACAGTAGACGACATGTCAGTAATCGTTGGCAGGTCCTTCAGTCCGGACCAGATGTCAGCACTCGCTCCAGACTGCCCTGCATCACCGCCAGCGGGTGCGCTCGGAATTAGTAGCCTTTTCCTCGCACCCCCAGTTGCGGGAGAATGTGAAGGAGGAGATGTTGACGGGTCACGTTCCGCTTGACTTGACAATTTTCTCACCAGCAGGTCTTTGAACCTCTGCAGACTTGTGTCTGCCGGAAAGAGAGATACAACGTAGGTTTTAAATCTAGGATCGAGCACGGTGGCCAAAATGTAGTGCTCTGATTTCAACAGATTGACCACCCGTGAATCCTGGTTAAGCGAATGAAGGGCTCCATCCACAAGTCCCACATGCCTAGCGGAATCGCTCTGTTTTAGCTCCTCCTTCAATGTCTCCAGCTTCGTCTGCAAAAGCCTGATGAGGGGAATGACCTGACTCAGGCTGGCAGTGTCTGAACTGACTTCACGTGTGGCAAGTTCAAAAGGTTGCAGTACCTTGCACAACGTTGAAATCATTCTCCACTGCGCTTGAGTCAGGTGCATTCCACCTCCTTTGTCTATATCGTGGCCAGATGTATAGGCTTGAATGGCCTTTTGCTGCTCCTCCATCCTCTGAAGCATATAGAGGGTTGAATTCCACCTCGTTACCACCTCTTGCTTCAGATGATGGCAGGGCAGGTTCAGGTGTTTTTGGTGGTGCTCCAGTCTTCTGTACGCGGTGCCTGTACGCCGAAAGTGGCCCGCATTTCTTCTGGCCACCAACAGCATCTCTTGCACGCCCCTGTCGTTTTTTAAATAATTCTGCACCACCAAATTCAAGGTATGTGCAAAACATGGGACGTGCTGGAATTTGCCCAGATGTAATGCACGCACAATATTGCTGGCGTTGTCCGATGCCACAAATCCCCAGGAGAGTCCAATTGGGGTAAGCCATTCTGCGATGATCTTCCTCAGTTGCCGTAAGAGGTTTTCAGCTGTGTGCGTATTCTGGAAAGCGGTGATACAAAGCGTAGCCTGCCTAGGAACGAGTTGGCGTTTGCGAGATGCTGCTACTGGTGCCGCCGCTGCTGTTCTTGCAGTGGGAGGCAATACATCTACCCAGTGGGCTGTCACAGTCATGTAGTCCTGAGTCTGCCCTGCTCCACTTGTCCACATGTCCGTGGTTAAGTGGACATTGGGTACAACTGCATTTTTTAGGACACTGGTGACTCTTTTTCTGAGGTCTGTGTACATTTTCGGTATCGCCTGCCTAGAGAAATGGAACCTAGATGGTATTTGGTACCGGGGACACAGTACCTCAATCAAGTCTCTAGTTGGCTCTAAATTAATGATGGATACCGGAACCACGTTTCTCACCGCCCAGGCTGCCAAGGCCTCAGTTATCCGCTTTGCAGCAGGATGACTGCTGTGATATTTCATCTTCCTCGCAAAGGACTGTTGGACAGTCAATTGCTTACTGGAAGTAGTACAAGTGGTCTTCCGACTTCCCCTCTGGGATGACGATCGACTCCCAGCAGCAACAACAGCAGCGCCAGCAGCAGTAGGCGTTACACTCAAGGATGCATCGGAGGAATCCCAGGCAGGAGAGGACTCGTCAGACTTGCCAGTGACATGGCCTGCAGGACTATTGGCTTTCCTGGGTAAGGAGGAAATTGACACTGAGGGAGTTGGTGGTGTGGTTTGCAGGAGCTTGGTTACAAGAGGAAGGGATTTAGTGGTCAGTGGACTGCTTCCGCTGTCACCCAAAGTTTTTGAACTTGTCACTGACTTATGATGAATGCGCTGCAGGTGACGTATAAGGGAGGATGTTCCGAGGTGGTTAACGTCCTTACCCCTACTTATTACAGCTTGACAAAGGCAACACACGGCTTGACACCTGTTGTCCGCATTTGTGTTGAAATAATTCCACACCGAAGAGCTGATTTTTTTTGTGTTTTGACCAGGCATGTCAATGGCCATATTCGTCCCATGGACAACAGGTGTCTCCCCGGGTGCCTGACTTAAACAAACCACCTCACCATCAGAATCCTCCTTGTCAATTTCCTCCCCAGCGCCAGCAACACCCATATCCTCATCCTGGTGTACTTCAACAGTGACATCTTCAATTTGACTATCAGGAACTGGACTGCGGGTGCTCCTTCCAGCACTTGCAGGGGGCGTGCAAATGGTGGAAGGTGCAAGCTCTTCCCGTCCAGTGTTGGGAAGGTCAGGCATCGCAACTGACACAATTAGACTCTCCTTGGGAATTTGTGATTTCGAAGAACGCACAGTTCTTTGCTGTGCTTTTGCCAGCTTAAGTTTTTTCTTTTTTCTAGCGAGAGGATGAGTGCTTCCATCCTCATGTGAAGCTGAACCATTAGCCATGAACATAGGCCAGGGCCTCAGCCGTTCCTTGCCACTCCGTGTCGTAAATGGCATATTGGCAAGTTTACGCTTCTCCTCAGACGCTTTTAATTTTGATTTTTGGGTCATTTTTTTACTGATCTTTTGTGTTTTGGATTTTACATGCTCTGTACTATGACATTGGGCATCGGCCTTGGCAGACGACGTTGATGGCATTTCATCGTCTCGGCCATGACTAGTGGCAGCAGCTACAGCACGAGGTGGAAGTGGATCTTGATCTTTCCCTATTTTTTTAACCTCCACATTTTTGTTCTCCATATTTTAATGCGCACAACTAAAAGGCACCACAGGTATACAATGTAGATGGATGGATAGTATACTTTATGTATGACGACGAGTGACTGAAGACACAGAGGTAGGTACAGCAGTGGCCTACCGTACTGCTATTACAGTATAATGGACCTGGAGGACACTGTCAGCAGACTGCGTTTATAGTATAAAGAAAAAAAGACACCACAGGTATACAATGTAGATGGATGGATAGTATACTTTATGTATGACGACGAGTGACTGAAGACACAAAGGTAGGTACAGCAGTGGCCTACCGTACTGCTATATACAGTATAATGGACCTGGTGGACACTGTCAGCAAACTGCGTTTATAGTATAAAGAAAAAAAGACACCACAGGTATACAATGTAGATGGATGGATAGTATACTTTATGTATGATGACGAGTGACTGAAGACACAGAGGTAGGTACAGCAGTGGCCTACCGTACTGCTATATACAGTATAATGGACCTGGTGGACACTGTCAGCAGACTGCGTTTATAGTATAAAGAAAAAAAGACACCACAGGTATACAATGTAGATGGATGGATAGTATACTTTATGTATGACGACGAGTGACTGAAGACACAGAGGTAGGTACAGCAGTGGCCTACCGTACTGCTATATACAGTATAATGGACCTGGTGGACACTGTCAGCAGACTGCGTTTATAGTATAAAGAAAAAAAGACACCACAGGTATACAATGTAGATGGATGGATAGTATACTTTATGTATGACGACGAGTGACTGAAGACACAGAGGTAGGTACAGCAGTGGCCTACCGTACTGCTATATACAGTATAATAAACCTGGTGGACACTGTCAGCAGACTGCGTTTATAGTATAAAGAAAAAAAGACACCACAGGTATACAATGTAGATGGATGGATAGTATACTTTATGTATGACGACGAGTGACTGAAGACACAGAGGTACGTACAGCAGTGGCCTACCGTACTGCTATATACAGTATAATGGACCTGGTGGACACTGTCAGCAGACTGCGTTTATAGTATAAAGAAAAAAAGACACCACAGGTATACAATGTAGATGGATGGATAGTATACTTTATGTATGACGACGAGTGACTGAAGACACAGAGGTAGGTACAGCAGTGGCCTACCGTACTGCTATATACAGTATAATGGACCTGGTGGACACTGTCAGCAGACTGCGTTTATACTTATAGTATAAAGAAAAAAAGACACCACAGGAGTGTTTTTCAGGCAGACAAACGTATACTGGTGGTCACTGTCAGCAAAACTGTGCACTGTACTCCTGCTATAGCTGCTCCCCAGTCTCCCCCACAATTAAGCAGTGTGAGCACTCAGCACAGTCAGATATATCATGCAGCACACTGAGGCTGAGCACAGATATGGTATGGAGCGTTTTTTTCAGGCAGAGAACGGATAAAAAAAAACTAGCAAAACTCTGCACTGTACTCCTCCTGAGTCCTAACAGCTGCTCCCCAATCCTCCCCACAATAAGCTTAGCAGTAGCAATCAGATCAACTAACTACTATAACTATATAAACGGAGAGGACGCCAGCCACGTCCTCTCCCTATCAATCTCAATGCACGTGTGAAAATGGCGGCGACGCGCGGCTGCTTATATAGAATCCGAATCTCGCGAGAATCCGACAGCGGGATGATGACGTTCGGGCGCGCTCGGTTTACCCGAGCCACACGGGAGAATCCGAGTACGGCTCGGACCCGTGTAAAAAGGCTGAAGTTCGGGGGGGGTTTGGTTTCCGAGAAACCGAACCCGCTCATCACTACCAATATCTGCAGCGGTTCCCTGTGTATACATTCTGGGGATACTTCATAGTTACGGGTAACCCACGAAAACGTTTATGTAACCAGCTTATAACAGTCATGTCATAGAATGTGCAAGGTAAAGGACAGTTAGAATGTGATTGGCTGCTTTGGGTACTTTCTTCACTTTATCTCTCTCATAGGGTCAGTTGTATGACCCATCCATGCACCCCGTCATTCATCGCCTGCGTATCGGCGTTTATTAACACAGGGGGCAAAAATCATATGCTGGGGGCTGCCCAGCACAGGTCTAGGCCGCCCAGCAAGTGTGGCGCTGCCCCTCAATACAATCGCAATTCAATTGTGATCATAGCGCAAAAACCTCAAATAGAGGTTGACCCCTGCCTACGCACCATAGCTGCGTAGGCAGGCACACTGCCGCCATGTTTCCAATCTCAGAAAACTCAGGCCACATCATCGGCCAGCCCCGGATACGGCCATGACACGCCTGCTTTTCCTGGCACACTCCCGCCCACCGCTACGTCGCTGCCCCAAGACACCCGCCGCCTGTCAATCATGATGCAAACACATCCTTCTGTAATGCGATCGCATAATGTTTGATCGTGTATGCGCTCTGCAGCCACTGCGCATGTGCAGTGTTCCAAAAATCTCCCGTTCGGGATTTTCGGAACACTGCATCCAGCTCTCAATAGCCCCCACAGTATGCATGAATATTTCAGCAAAGGACAACTCTCCTGATAAGAGCTGTCCTCAGCCAAACCTCTGAAAACCGCTTTTTCGGAGGTTTGACTACACAATACAGGATGATGCATCTTGTCCCAAAGCTTGATACATCTCCCCCACACAATGTTGTTCTACGGTTTCCATTTAGCAGATCATTTGAACTATAAATGACTATAATCACATGCGGAGATCCAAAGAATTGAGTTATCATTCTCACCAAGCAACGTAACCTTTATTGTACAATTTTGTCAGTTTTCCATTCGGCTGTGTAATACAGGCCCTCATTCCGAGTTGTTCGCTCGCAAGCTGCTTTTAGCAGCTTTGCACACGCTAAGCCGCCGCCTACTGGGAGTGTATCTTAGCATAGTAAAATTGCGAACGAAAGATTCGCAATATTGCGATTAGACCTCTCTTAGCAGTTTCTGAGTAGCTCCAGACTTACTCGGCATCTGCGAACAGTTCAGTGCTTGTCGTTCCTGGTTTGACATCACAAACACTCCCAGCGTTCGCCCAGACACTCCTCCGTTTCTCCGCCCACTCCCGCGTTTTTCCCAGAAACAGTAGCGTTTTTTCACACACACCCATAAAACGGCCAGTTTCCGCCCAGAAACACCCATTTCCTGTCAATCACATTACGATCACCAGAACGAAGAAAAAACCTCGTAATGCCGTGAGTAAAATACCTAACTGCATAGCAAATTTACTTGGCGCAGTCGCAGTGCGAACATTGCGCATGCGCACTAAGCGGAAAAACGCTGCGATGCGAAGAAATTTACCGAGCGAACAACTCTGAATGACCACCAGAGTACAGTTCTCTGCTGACTCTTTAGTAAAATGTATAGGAAACTAATATGTCTTTGCTTAGTGCGGTGGTTTCTAAACTTTTTTGAATCACGGCACCCTAGAATATCAGAATGTTTTTCACGGCACCCCTAGGCCCAAAATTTCTTATTAAGAAATTTAGAAAGAAATATTACATTAAGTAGATCGCGTTTATATGTCATCCTTAGGGTCAGTTGTGTGGTGAGGGACAGGATTCGCTTCTGTTTGTCCACATATTTTATGACTGGCAGCCACCAGCACTGGTTTTGCCTATTATATTAACCATGAATAATTTGAATTGGTCCTGGACCACCAACCCAGGGCACCCCTGCAAGTGTACTGAGGCACCCCAGGGAGCCACGGCACACAGTTTGGGAATCTCTGGCTTAGTGCATATGCAAGTCACGTACGTGTCAATGGCTACATATATACGATTTGGGTCATTATGGATTTTTTTGTCATTAATATACATTAAGCAATAGTCCTACGGGAAGTGATTATTTCTCTATAGGGCTGCAATTGTAAATGATTTCATTCTGCTTCCTAGAGAACGCAAAGTCCTGTTAATGAGCTTACCCTAGAAGGGATCGAAGCTGTATCCTGCGCATTTATAATACGGGGGTTCATTAGGCAATAATTCTCAGAGAAACGCCACTTCATTTGGCAACTTCTGCCGAGGACTGTTTCATGTAAATTGTTGTTTTGCACTTCAAATCCCATTACTAAAACATGAATGTCCCTTTTTCTACACCTTGTTTCAAGCACAGGGTATTAGATCAGATATAACTAGATGTAAAAACATGTATAAATGATACATAGAACTGAAATTAAATTGTAACAGTGCAAAGTGTACCACCAAGGATTTGCTGGCACCAGTGCACTCGCTCAGCTACATCTTGTCTCGCTATTAGGACAGATGAGCAATTATTAAAGAGGGGGAGGGTGGTTGGCACTGGGGCTCTAAATAAGCCTCTGTTACCCATTCAGCTGGATTGTATGACTCTTTGGCTTTCATGTTATCTATATTGAACTATGGCGGAACCGGCCTGTTCCCCAGCGCCTCCCCCTTCCCGCATGCAGCTCCACCAGAGGAGGACAGAGCCCTAAGGGGCTATAGTGCCTACTGCCGGGTCCCAGAACCCTCGCTGCAGGCCCCTGCTTCCCAGTACTACCAATGAGGACGCCTGGGAAACCAGCCCCGCACCCCCTGGCAACTACAGTATTATACTTATGAATGGGGCAAGGGGTGGCCGTTCACACTCTCCTGTGCCTGTGTAAACTATGTCTGCCCCCGGCCCTGTTCCTCAGCGCCTCCCCCTTCCTGCACGGCAGCTCCACCAGAGGAGGACAGAGCGAGAGGAAGCAGCAGCAGCCGATAATTAGTCCGGGCACTGGGGTGAGGTCTCTATACGTCAGGACAGCTGCTTATATATGGCTTATATCAGGTATTTAACACCAGCCACTCCTCTCTGCAGCCAGGATCAGTGGTGTCAAGCGAGGGGGGGAGAGGGTACAAATTACCTGGGCCAAGGTCTGATGGAGGGGCCCAGTGAGGATTTAGTAGGGGCCCAGGCCCTTACCTGTCAGCAGCAGCTGCAGCTCTTTCCTCAGCCCAGCACTCGCTGCTGTGTACCGGGCTGCAGTGTGGCCATGGAGGTGCTTAAAATACCATTTTTTTTAAAGTATTTTTTTCTAAGGGTCCACACCCCCTGTGATTAGGCCACGCCCCTTGAAAAGTACCAGGTCCCAGCCCTGCTCTCGACTGCCCTGGCCAGGATGACCCACATTGTGTGTCCCCCCTCCCCAGAAAGTTGGTACTCCTCCTCTTTAATTGGTCATATGACCTGACTGTCAGACTTGGCTTTGTTGGCCAGTCAATACCCCACAATACTATTTCTGAGGTGCATGTTAGTTTTCTTGTGCTCCTATCCAATTTCCTAGGGAATGTGCCGGATGCACCCTGACGGTGCTGGTAGTCACTTTGCCAACTGTTTATTACTGTGTTTTTGATATGGTTCCAAAGTGCGTGTGTGCGCATGGGGGGCGCCAAATTACTGCCTTGCCCAGGTGCCCAAAATCCTAGTTTCGGCCCTGGATAAGTTCTAGAGACACCCTAGCATCTGTATGTGTGGACCTTATAAAGAATTATAATAACCTTATTGCAGTCTGAGTGTTTATATGTATAGTAAACTGCTATGCCCATTTCTTTTATTTTAGACAAAATTTTGAAAACTTGGCTTTCTCTCTATTTTATGGCTACCTGTTACATAGTAATACAAATTAACTATATAGATAAAAATAGCAATATTATCTTAAATGATAATAACTAGTATTATCACATCAGCAACCAGTGTTCAAAAGGTTAGGGGGCCATTCCGACCCGTTCGCACGCAGTGGTTCTTCGCTACGGTGCGAACGGGTCGGAACTGCGGCTGCGCAGTCGCCGGGCAACGACGCCAGGACCGAAGGAAGCGATCACTGGCCCGATCACAAATTGACAGCGGGAAGGAGGATTGGGGCGTCTACTCACCGTTTCCCGGGCGTGGTAAGGTGAACGCAGGCGTGTCCAGGCGTTTGGAGGGTGGATGTCTGACGTCACAGCCGGGACCTTCATCGCTGGATCTGTCGCACTGGGTAAGTAGGTGCAGGGCTGGTCTTGTTCTGCTCAAACCGATTGGTCGGTATTTGCATAGGGGCAGAGCTTCAATGATGCGATTTGCATATAATCGCGTCATTAAGCCCCGCTCCCTCCGCCAGGTCTGCGATTTTGCCCTATTTAGCTACCCATTCTGCCCACTTCCATCGGAAGTGGGCAGAATGCGGGAGGGGTGCCCACTCTTCCGGGACTGCGGGGGACTACCAGAGAAACCGGGTGTCTCCTGCAGAATCTGGGAGAGTAGGTAAGTATGATGTAAGAGGCTGAGAAGTGTGTACTGGAGAAGAAGGGGGGCAGAAAGATACATTTCTGCCTAGGGTGCTGGGAAACCTTGCATCGGGCCTACCTCCAAAAGCAAAGAGTAGTCGTCTAATTGTTGCAGGAAGACTGTAGTGTCAAAACATGTTTTAAAAACCAACTTAGTTTCTTGTGTTGATGGTGGGTTCACTTTAAGGAACTGGCTGCCTATTTATAAAGTCTTTAAATACTTGTTTTTCATTGCTCTTTCAGGTCATGAACTTTTGATGACATTAATAATTCTGCTCACAAGTAATAAATACCTGGGAGGCTAATACTTTTAAAACGATGTTTCCCAATCTTGTGAAGTAAGCTAATATATTGGAGTCATTAATCTAGCATGCTCATTAATCTGACAGCATGAGAGTATAGATCTATAAAGCAGGTTCCTTATAAGCTGTTTGGTTACCGCAGTGTAATAAGAATATTTGTCGGTTTTATGTTGCTATTATTTCAACATGTTTTGTATTGTTTGTGAGAGATTGGATAGAGATATTGGGGCTATGCAGAATTAGACTGTTCAGTAAAGTGCATTCTTGACCTATTTAAAACTAAAACTGTCTCAATTCTTCCAGAGAAATCTTCCTTACTTCGTTAGCAATATCATTTTGTTTCTAACATAATGAATCGTTAGGTGCGTCCAGCTGTTTCCCAACTGATCCTGGTCATGGATTTGTTTAACTCCGTATCACAGAAATTGGGCGCTTTTGTGCTATAACAGTCACTCTTGTGGGTGGCCCCACTTAACCTCACGGTCTACTGCAGACCGCAAAGTTTCCATCATTGGACATAATGTAGCTGCGCTAAGCTACATTGTATCCACAGTGCTCCGCTTGACTGACAGTGCAGGCGCGCACAGCCAATCTGGAGAGTGCCATGACGTGGCGCTCCCTGATTGGCTGAAGGGACCCTCTTTGACAGGAGTCGCGAGGGGTCCCGACATTCGGGGAAAGGGGACCCATGTGTAAACATGGATCCCCTTTCAGTTCATGGGTCGGGTGAGCGGTTTGTTTTTTTACCAAGTCCCTGGATTATAACTTTTAAGAAGAGGACCGATCTACATAGGATTCTTTGTAAGTATTATTTTATTTACAGGTACCCCTGGATTCTACTGGACAAGGTGACCGACTGCTTCGTGTCAACATAGGCAAGTATGTATGTATGTAAGTGTGCATGTATGTACATTAAACTTGTACTGTCACGGTGTCTGTGTTATGTTTTTATTTGGGTATTTTTTTTGTAGTAGAACTACAGGTACCAGCGGGCCCATTTTCTCCCGCATGCTGGTACTTGTGGTTCTCCAATTACCAGCTTGCGGGGAGGCTTGCTGGGACTTGTAGTTCTGCTACAAAAAAAACAATATTCTTTTTTTACACAAATGGCTATCAGCCTCCCATCCACCGCCCACAGATGGGGGACAGCCTCGGGCTTCACCCCTGGTTCTTGGGTGGCTGGAGGGGGGGACCCCTTGATTTAAGGGGTCCCCACTCCTCCAGGGTACCCCGGCCAGGGGTGACTAGTTGGTGATTTAATGCCAGGCCCGCAGGGACCAAAATAAAAGCCCGGCTGTGGCATTATTTCTCTGACTAGTGGAGCCCGGTGCTGGTGTTAAAAATATGGGGGACCCCTACGTTTTTTGCCCCCCGTATTTTTTGCACCAGGACCAGGCGCAGAGCCCAGTGCTGGTTGTTTAAATATGGGGGAACCCTATGCCATTTTCCCCCTGTATTTTTACAACCAGGACCAGCTCAAAGAGCCCGAGGGTGGTTATGCTTAGGAGGGGGGACCCCACGCAATTTTTATTTTTAACCCTTTACAGACTTCTTTTAAGGTACACAATGAAGCCCTGCACGGATCACACTGATCCGGCCGGGATTCATTGTGTTAAGTCCGGCAGTGTTTTACTAATCACTCCTGTAATACACTGCCTGACATTACGAATGACATCGACATCGGAAAATACGAAAATGCAGAATACAACAGCATAGTTAATGAGACGTAAAAAAACCCAAAAAGTTGCAAATTCACACTACCGATGTCATTCCTGTTTAATCCCCCACCAAATCCCGACAATTACGAATCTACCCCTTTGTGTGTAAATCTGGCTCTGGTGCTAGCTATTGCCTCCTGAGCCATTTAGCTCACCGCATGTCCCTGCTGGGCGGTCTTGCATTGTGCTGGGCGGCACCCAGCATGTGAGAAGATGGACGTAGATCTTGCTGCGGATGCATGATCTGGTTTCATCTCTCAAAAGCCGACATCATTTTTATATAGGGCAACTTGTATTATAGTGATTTTTTCTCTCTCTGCAACTACAGTACAAGCAATAAGGGGTAAAAGAACTGAGCTCCCAGAAGTGAAAAACCAGTGCGTTTTTTCATAATAAAATTGTTATACCATCACATACATTTCCATAAAAGTAGGCTAATTCTACGGCACATTAGTTCTTTCTCACTTACGGGGCTTCTGCTGAGCTTAATTAGGGATAGAGATGGAAACAACGAGAAATCTTCCTTCAAACCCCACAGCACGGTCTGAAGATTCCATTTGTTTTGCAATCATTCAAATAGTTCTATACATTATTACCAATCCCCTGACATTTACTGGGGAAGCGTGCTTCTGTAACTCATACATCTATAGTACCCTCCAGATCTCTCCTATCTGCATTGTGCGTTCACTACACACTACACAGATCCCCCACAGCTACAACCCATCAACATTCATCTCTGGAATTCTATCATTATATGTTTTTCTGATCTAATTAGTTTACTATTGAAGTGCAACATTGCTATTCTTGTCTGCCGGAACCTTTCTTCTTTCTGTTACACCTAATATAATGATACAAAAATGCTATATTGGTTATAGAATAACACTTTATTGCTATTCTGCATGTGTCAGAGGTATTATTGCGCTGTTGTTTGTTGGTATGAAAGGCACCGTGTAGGTTTAATAGGAAGATCTGCACAATTCATGATTGGGAATTCAAATCCCCCCGTTGGAAAGAAGATAACCGGTAAATGATTGGTATTTGCATTATAATTGCCTTGTGCTGAAAGTAACACTGAATATTTTATAGTTCTTTATAACCTATCTGCTTGTGAGCTGGAGATTTCAGCTAACAAGTATCAATTCAGTTTGAAAGGTGCTGGGTACACGTTGGCCGATAGATCGCTGGCCCGTCGGCCAGTGTGTACCAACGATATGTCTGTAAACGCATTCATTCACAGGCAGGAGCGGTTCTTGGTGCGGGCAAGCAGTGAATTCGCCCGGGGCACTGCGGACTGGGGGCGTGGTCGCAGTCACCCCGCAGGCACCGCCGCCTACCCGCACCCGGCTCCCCGGCTGCAGCAGACGCCGTGGGCTGTGTGGGCGTCCGCTGCAGCCGGCTCCAGTGACAGACACTGGAGGTCATTATTGACCTCTAGTGTCTGTACTGCGCTGCTATGGGAGAGACGTCATGACGTCTCTCCCATAGAGAGGAGCCGCGGGAGGCCAGACGGAGCAGCAGCAGTAGCGGTCGGGAAGCAGGAGCGGGGCAGTGGTAAGTATTGTTTTTTTATTTTTGTGTGTGTTTGTAAGCGGCTACTAAGGGGCACAGTGACAGGGGGCACAACTACTGGGAACACAGCGACAGGGGGCACAGCAACAGAGGGCACAACTACTGGGAACACAGCGACAGGGGACACAACTACTGGGGGCAAAGCCACAGGGGGCACAACTACTGGGGCAAATCTACTGGGGGCAAAGCAACAGGGGGCACAGCAACAGAGGGCACAACTACTGGGGGCAAAGCAACAGGGGGCACAGCGATGGGGCAAATCTACTGGGGGCAAATCTACTGGGGGCACAGCTACAGGGGGCACAGCTACTGGGGGCACAGTTACAGGGGGCAAATCTACTGGGGCCAAATCAACTGGGGGGCACAACTACTTGGGGCAAATCTGGGGGCATAACTGTGGACATGCCCCTCCCCTATGAAGCCACGCCCCTATTTTTGCCACACGTCTCAGGCGCGCACTAACTGTTTTGCCTCAGGGGGGCGCTAGTGGAAACTTTCGCACTGGGCGCCACAAGGTGTAGAACTGGCCCTGTTCACAGGCATATTGCATCGGCCCTGCAGCACAGCCGATGACCAGTACATCAACAGGTGCATCGTTGTGTGTGTACGGGCGGTCAGCCGACTACCCGTACACTTCCTGCACAAGTCTGCAGTGATTGACAATGCAACTGTGCAGGAAATGCTCAAACTAAACACTCCTGTAAGGTGTGGGTGAGGTGGGCTATCTTTTAGGGTATGTTCCGAACATGCGCGCCATCTTGAAATTAGCCATCTTGAATCTAAGGAATCAAATGGAAAGGGGGTCGTGTAACATGTCAAACAACATTAGAATTTGCTGAAAAGTTTATTGCTGCAAACAGATTTGAAATAGCAGCTATGGTTCAAAAGTTACAACACTTTGTTTGCTCGGATTACAGGCTGAACTGATCTCCATAAACAACAATCATTTAATGTGTGGGTGTTATGCTGCGCTGTGGGCTCTTCATGAAGGATGCCAAAACCATTGTTGAGGTTGTCTCGTCAGTAGCACTTTTTGGACGACCACTCCATGACTTGTCAGCCACAGTCCCAGTTTCTCGGAATTTGGAAATTAGGCACCTGACAGTGTTATGTGAAATTGGAGGTCTTTCTGGGTGCCGGTTGTTAAAATCTGCAGCTATGACACAGAAACTTCGTTCTCCAGACATCAAAATGACCTCAATTCTCTCCTTTTTTGTCAAAGCCATCTTCAGTTACCTGCAACAAAAAAGTGTTGTAACTTTTGAACCATAACTGCTATTTCAAATCTGTTT
This sequence comes from Pseudophryne corroboree, assembly GCF_028390025.1. Classification (NCBI taxonomy): domain Eukaryota; kingdom Metazoa; phylum Chordata; class Amphibia; order Anura; family Myobatrachidae; genus Pseudophryne; species Pseudophryne corroboree. The sequence goes on along the minus strand of NC_086451.1, from coordinate 458,995,054 downwards.
GCAGCAATAAACTTTTCAGCAAATTCTGATGTTGTTTGACATGTTACACGACCCCCTTTCCATTTGAAAAAAACTGACTTAGATTCAAGTTGGCCGATTTCAAGATGGCGCCCATGTTCGGAACATACCCTAAAAGATTGCCCACCTCACCCATACCTTACTCTATACCTTACTGGAGTATTCAGTTTTCCCATTTACTGTGCAGTTTTTGACACAAAAGAGTGTACTGCAACTTTTGAATCACCCTGTAATGTATAAGAAGAAAATGGCACCCCAAATAAAAAAATACTTTATAAATCTTAAAGGTTTATTAGCAATAATTGCTACGTTTCGGATCTGAAATAAATCTTGGAGTGTTCTTTTACTATTCAATTCTGTCCTGGCATCCAACCTGAACTTTCTACATTATATGCAATCATAAATATAATACACACACACTCGATTGTTAAAAAAATAACACTGAAATGGAAATCTAATTTAAAGGAAAAAATTGTGTCCTTGCAAGGTAAAAAGGCATAGCAATATATCCTGCAGTACAATATACAGCATCATTCCCCATAAGCAGGGATATCTATGCACTCACACACCAGGAAATTATAGTTACATAGAGTATACCGTAAGCCCTATTTGGAAATGTATATACAATTGCACTTACAGTGTAAGAGGAATACAGGCAAACCAATCAGCCAATGACATTTAGTTAGGAGACATATCAGACCCTGCTTGTCCGGGTAATGACCTCACACCTGTATATTAAATGTAACATAAAAGTATTGTTGCTTTTTTTAACTAGAACATCCTGAGATCTTAGGCAGAAATTGGAATTGATCCGATTAAACTAAATAATACAGTGTACTGGTCTTATATATATATATATATATATATATATATATAAAAAAATATAGATATATATAGGTATATATAGATTATAGTTTGCTGTATTGCAGATGAAAAAAATTCATGCTGTACCCAATGTAAGTTATTCACCTACAAAATGCAACATCTGGTTTTCTATAAATACATATATATATATATATCAAAGGAATGACTGGCACTCAGAAGTCTAAATGAATGTTCAAAGAAACATTTATCCAAGTCAACGTTTCGGGGGTCTTAGCCCCGTCGTCAGGACAGAATAACACAGCATACACAAAACAAGTAAAGCAACTTACCCCACCTTTGTACCCCACAGCGTGTGTGTCCGCCTGCGGTCCTTCCCCTGGCTGCCGCCCACTGGAGGTCACGATCCTTCATCTCACCGGCTTCCGCTCCTGGTGTTGCTAAGTGATAAAGCTAAATATTTACCTTTTAACATAAGCTATTTACTAATACCGTGTAGCCGTAATGGCCGCTAAACCACGTGCACGTGCTACGCACTTTGTACGCTATTTGCATACAAAGACCTTGCACGTGGTACGCAAGTTACGTACACACGCTACGCTGTGTGTACGGAATACACACAGCGAGCGTACACACAGACAATATCCTTTTTAAACCTTAAACACAGAGTATGCTTATACTATAAACCTTGAGGTACTGTAATGATATAACACTGATTAACCTTAGTATTTAAGCCAGCTGTTTGAGCGATTGAGATGCTCAGAAACCCTTAGTAATAAATGGTGAAACACACAAACACTTGTTAAGGTTCCAACACCTTACTAGATGATTTTAGTATGTAAAAGGGAAAAGAAAACAGTTTACAGCTTATACACTACAGACCTAACATTAATAACTAAACAGAATAACTAAACAGAAATATACACAATAGCGAACGCAAACACAAATACATAGAATAAGAATGAATGGCTTACATTAAACGGGTAACAAAGTGGCCACAGAGAAACATACCATACGGGGGAACACTCGCTAGCGCAACCGGATCCAGTCCTCCAATTATCCGACAGATAAATGTTGATGAGAGAGAGTACTGGCCGGTCAGGGGACAGTGGCCTTTATATACACAACATACAGTACACTACAATGGGCCCTACAATCTCATTGTTCATTGGACACAGGAATGTCTCTCTGCATTATAACAAAAGGTCATAGGTGGATTTGAACAGGTGGGCTGTGACTATTTCAAACTGCTCAGGTGGGAGGTATCCACAGGTTTCCCGCCGCATGGATAATGAACTGCAAATACAGTAAATGTCCATAAACTTCTTATAGACATAACTATACGCAGGAGCGATTAATCTCTTCCTAACCAACACCGGAATGTTTCTAATAAAATATTCTTCCGTTAGATACTAGACACCACCGTTCAGCCTTTGCCTGACCCTTCATATCATGCAAAGAGGAATTCCCAAGTCCCCGAACCATTTACACTAAACATACTTGCAGATATTATTAAGGGGAATACTATCTACAAAACACGCTATATGGGTTAACTATGCTATAAACGAGTCGCCAGCTACAGGCTCACAAACTCCGCCGTAAATACCCACATTATGCGCAATATCGCTGGAGCGATATTACGCAACTTGCGGATGTGTGCACGTACGGCGGGCATGTGCATGGGGTTAGTATATGGCAATGTGAAGCATGATATTTTTTGACTTTGACATAAGCAACTGCCAGAATGCGTTCCACCCACCTCTGCGTGTGCGCTCCACCGGGCGGAAGTATCTCGGACATCTCTCGGAGGGAGCAAATCATAAGGGCGGTCCCGGCGGCACATCTAAAAAACATGTCACTTTTATTAAATACCATAATTAAAATAAACCATACAGTAAACAAGTACATACATAACACAGAAGCATATGGACACAATGTCCCAGCACCCAGCACTATTCATCATAAGCTATATAAATAGTACCCGAATAGAATTAAATAGTATTCCAATTTATCTTCTCATTTAACCCATTAGGGGCTATACTTCCTAGCCGGATAATCCATCTTGATTCTTTTAACAGAAGCTCTTGGGCTCTGTCTCCTCCACCTCTCAATGTAGCAGGCACATGATCTATAATAAAGTATTTTAATGCTTCTAGCCTGTGTCCAGCAGATTTAAAGTGTTTTGCCACAGGTTGGTCAATCGACCTACCCTGTAGGGCAAGACGTATCGCCGGCCGATGTGCCGTCATTCTCTCAGTGAATTTTCTGGTGGTTTGTCCCACGTAGTACAATCCGCAGGGGCCGACAATAATGTATACCACGTGGGACGTACTACAGGTAAGTACATAGCATATGTCAAACTATTTACCGGTATGAGGATGGGCAAAGGACTTACATGGAATAAGGTGAACACATGTGGCACAGCCACAACATTTATAGCACCCAGGGGTTTTTCTATAGACATTCGGGGTTAATGCAACCCCTCTCCCTGTTATATCTGCCCTCACCAGCCTGTCCCGTAGATTACTACCCCTCTTAAAGGCAGCTATCGGTCGGCTATTGCTTAACTCTTTCAGCTCTGGATCTGTCTTAATAATTGGCCAAAGGGCTTGTGTGGCCCTTTTAATCACAGGACTGGCAGTAGTATAATCTGATGTCCATGGAATCAGATTACTGGAACTGCGTGCCTCAGGGTTGAGGAGATCAGATCTAGACATATTTAGAACCTTTGATTTTTGTTGGCTCAAAGTCTTGCTGTTATATCCTCGCGCTTCAAATTTATTAATAAGATTATCTAATTGTTCTGGAACTTTCTCAGTGTCACTGGTGATACGCGCTATGCGCATCATTTGTGACATAGGCAGGCCCCTTTTCAGGGCTTCAGGATGATGGCTTGAACTCATAAGGAATGTATTCCTATCAGTATCTTTAGTGAATACCTCAGTGGATATCAGATTATTTTTAACTATCACTTTAACATCTAAGAAATGAATTTCCTGCATGCTATCCGAATAAGTAAATTTAATTGGAGAGGCCCGGCTGTTAACATTATACATAACCCTCTCTAGGAGTTCTACGCCTCCTGTACATAGTAGGAATACATTGTCGATGTATCTGGTGTACCACATAATATATTTACTGATCTCCTGATCCTGCAAAAATATCTGAGACTCCTCCTCAAACATAAATATATTAGCGTAGGAGGGTGCCACGGCTGATCCCATGGCACACCCCCTAAGCTGCAAATAGAAATTTCCATCGAACAAAAAATAATTCTTAGTTAAAGTCAGTTGTAGGAGACGTAAGAACAAGACATGATCGAAATCAGTGTTGCTCAAATTCTTTTCCAAGAATTTGCGCATCGCAGATAGACCTCCGGTATGTGGAATTGATTTGTAGAGGCTACAAACATCCAGAACCACCATAAGTGTACCAGAAGGTATACTATTAATTGCAATAAGTTTCTTTAGAAACGAGGTAGTGTCTTTCAAAAAAGTGTCCTGTTTGAGTAGTAATGGCTGTAAAATACAATCTAGTAACTTTGATGCAGGTTGTAGAAGGGAGTCCCGCGCTGAGATTATGGGCTGACCAGGCGTTTTTTCTTTATTCTTGTGTAGTTTTGGTAGAGTGTAGATTACCGGAACTTTCGGAAACCGAACAAAGAGGGCTTCATACAGTTTAGGCGGAATCTTGTTAGTGGACTTAGCTTCATTCAAAATACCCATAAGATCTTTCTGATAGTCCATAGTGGGATCTTTATTTAACTTTTTATAGATAGCTGAATCAGAAAGTTGAGACATAATTTCGGAACGATAGTACCTGATGTCCTGAAGGACAATGGCCCCGCCCTTGTCGGCGGGCTGAATGACAATATCTTCATAGGACTCAAGATTTTTAAGAGCCCCAATTTCTTCTCTAGATAAGTTGTGTCTGATTTTGCACGGAGCCAGGGTGAACTTCTCTACAGCTTTATCCATCATTCTCCCAAATGTTTTGAGGGAAGCATTAGTGGAAATTGGATCAAATGTAGATCTTGAAGCTGATCTGATGAATTCGTCATACACCATAGGAGGGGACGAGTCACCTGGGGCATGTTGATAAAACTCCTTCAGATGCAACTTTCTTGCAAAGCGATGAGAGTCTCGTTTCCAATTAAAAGTGTCAAATTTAGTGGTAGGGACGAAGCTAAATCCTTTGTTAAGGACCCTTACTTCAACTTCACTCAGGGTTCTTGAAGATAGATTGAAAATTAAGTTGTCTTTTTGTTTCCTGCCCTTCTGCCCTTGTTTTGGCCCCCCCTGTGGGTGGGAGGTCTCCACTGGAGGGCACCCCTTCTGTTCCTAAAGGGATATATCGTGATCTTGTTACTTCATCTGGTTCAGAGACAACAAAATCGCTGTCACTGTTAGAGGTATTTCTATCACTCTGACCGCTCTGGGCCCTTTTCTGCCACCGTCTTCGTTTGAAGGTTGATGTCCTATTCCCCCTCATGTTGTCACCTCCCGCCAGCCACTTATAGACTTTGTTTTCCTCATAATCTAAGTCAACAGTGTATTTTTTATTTTTCTTGAACTTGATCAAATTTTTCTTGTAATTTTCACACTGTATTTCCAACTTATGTATAGAGTTCTGGCTGATTTCAGCCTCCATCGTAAGTTTGAATTCTCTTTCAAATTCAGTAATTTTAATTCGGGTAAGATGTAATTCTCTATTTGTTTCTTCTATGACAGCAATCATGAAATCAAACGCACATTTATTTAATATAGCAATCCATTTTTTTACGAAATCCGGATTATACCGGCCTATCGTCGGTACATTTAGTACCCTGAAGCCCCTAGGTATTTTATGCTCCCTATAGTAATCGGGTAGCAAAATACCATGTAATAGAAAGTAAATTTTTCTACGTCTTATTTTAAACAGACGATAGACTAGGTCTTCAGAGTTATGTACCAGATCACTAATGGTCAAATTTTTTTTGGACAAAATCTTCTCAATTTCTGCAGCAGAGAAACTGAACGTTGCCCCAGGTTCTGGCATAGAGAAGTTATAGCAACCTACTGTTTCCTGTGGTTGTGCTGAGCTGGCCGACACTTCCATAATGCAGACAGAAAAACAGCCAAATGTACAAAGTCCCGGTAGTTTTTAACTTAAAATCAATAACAGTGCCTCGCAACTTGTGCTAAACAAAGCACTGCGATATCAACCCACAATCAGCTGGCACTTCACGTTTATTACAACTGCTCCGGTGCTCAGAAAGAAAGTCAATACGTATCCAAAGAATTACTGGCACTCAGGAGTCTAAATGAATGCTCAAAGAAGCATTTATCCAAGTCAACATTTCGAGGGGACAGATATTCAAGGCAGATCCCATGTCATAGGCATTGCTTCTAGCTCCTGTGCAGGATTTCTTAGCCCCTTGAGACAGCAGAATGTTTTATGCAGAGATAGTAGGTACCCCACCCGTGAAGTAGGTGGAGACATACGGGACTGTACAGTACTTCCTGGCTCACTTCCAAATCCCCTGGAAATATCTAACTTATTTTACCTTGAGTCTTGTGTCCTTCACACGTACATCTCCTCCATCTCCCTAAGAATCTGAGGCTAGTACCACATAATCTCGGCCTGGTGTCCCTAGGTGCCATTTTAGCACTCTCTTTGCTTTTGGTCATACTATTATAATTATTATCATGTTTTATTTATACGGTGCAACAAAGGTTCCGTAGCTCTGTCCAAGCGGATATAAAATGACAACAGAATACATGAGTAAAGACAACAACAGGCAGTTTGTACATTCCCATTGATACATAATTACTGTCTGCAGTAAGCATAATTATGTAGAGAAGCCAGCGGGTAGAGGGCTCATATGAGTTTACAATCTATGGGGAATATAGACATAATGGACACAATGAGGAGGGAATATGGACACAATGAGGAGAGTAGGGCACAGACTATAGAGTTATGCGTAGGGGTGGTGAGCTAGCTATGATAGAATGAAAAGGTGAGTTATAAGGCCATGCCTGAATTCTGAGGGTCTGGATGAAAGTGTAATGGACCGAGAGAGGGCATTCCACAGGTTAGCAGTGGCCCGGGAGAAATGTGAGAGTTGGCAGTGGAAATCAGGGAGGAGGTGAGATGACCATCATTTGCAGAGCAATATGTAAGGACATGAGGCTGGGGAGATAAGGAGGAGCGGTGAGGGTGAGTGCTTTGTAGGTGAGAGAGAAGAGTTTGAGTTTAATTCTAAGAGGTATAATGACAGAGTGGTCATACTGTCATTACATTTCTCATTGTGGGTTGGACTTGTCCCGGAGGACTATGAAGCTGTTCTGCTTAGGAAATGTCATCGCACTGATGATATATGGAGACAAGAGATGTTCAGAGTAGACCTTGATCATCCAGTGATCCTGGCAGCGCCTGACATATCTTTCTTCTTGTCTGAGGGCTGTTGCTAAGGCTTCCCAGTAGGTTTTTTTTAACACTCTTAAATCTGATGTGAACCTAAAAGACAGGACTGTGAACTGGAGATGAAGAACCATTTTTCCCCATAGGAGCGCTACACTAATGAATTTCCTGTGCTTTTGAATTACAGAAACATTGAGCTATGAATATCTTAAGTCAAACGTTGCCATGTAGTAATTATCTCTCATGATATTCATAGCTGACTATATTACATTCTCCATTTATCTGTCGAAGACTTTGATTTTAGTTGATTGGAACTATTAATACTCGAGAGTATCATCCTTGTCCTTCATTTTAGGGTACTTGTTCTAGAACTTCCATCATGAGAAATGTTTTTATCCTCGGGCATAACTGAAGTTCTACTGCTTGGTAGAGATATTTCCTGAATTCTAATTCCTGCCTTCGTCTTACAGCCTTTTGAACTCAAAAATCTATGGTTGAATGTTATATGTTCAAGTTTTGTGAAAGAACTGCAACCATACTCCTATCCTTGGGTACTAATGCCTGGCCACAGAGTGTTGTTGTTATTGTTTATGGACTTACCCCAACCTTTACTCCTATCTGGCCAGAGCCTGGCTGACTCAGAAACTTCTGTGTGTAAGTCAGACTGTGTTTGACCTGTAAATCCTTTCTGGAAATGGCCTTGTGGTCTTTGTCTTGATCTAACTATCCCTCATGCTAAAGAAATGACCTTGCCTTCTTGGCAAAATTAAGAGTCAATTTAATGTGCAAAATCTTCTTTGAATCCAAAGGCACTTCCTTGACTCCGAAGCCAAGAGGCAGAGTCTATCCATGACTCCCTTCTTCGTTCTAAAGACAGCACCAGTGATTTTGACCCAAATCTCAATATGACTACCAGTAGGTTATACATATGGTCATCTGCAAGTATCAACAAAGGAATTATCTCAATCAACTTATGTCTTGGAACTGCAGAGACAAGATTTTGCACCCAATCGAATTAGCCAAATCTGTAGTACATGTGTTAACGATACTGCCACCAAAGATGCTTTACACAATTATGCTCTGGTAGTATAGGAACATCCTACAGTGCAACCTGTTGTTCTGTTCACAGCATCTTCTAGTGCCGACTCACCATGAAGTGGACATACCAGCTTTCTTGGAAACCTTTGCCACTACCAAGTCAACTTTTGAAGATTGCTCGAATTTCGCAGCCACGCTGAGGTTTATGTTGAATGTTCTACCTAAAACATTTTTTTCTGTTCAGTTCCTGGACATAGTACTTCAAACATTTATTGAAGTGGATGAGAAGTTGAGAAAACAAAGTTTTGTTTTCTGTGAAAGAAATAAACAGTTTTCATTAACGGTTTCACAGGCCTCCATGACATTACGACTTTAAATGTTTTAATTATTAATTAATTTATTTTCTATTGGAATAGGAAAGTGTCCTCTGGTCCTTGATCCTCAGTGCTGTTTAAATCCATTTTACCTTTCACCATTAGTTTTTGGATGTTAGATTAGATAAATATCTGTACATTTATATACATACTAGGTGATTCATCGTGCCCTACGGGCGCTCTTCACACCGTCATTAGGGGCTACGCCCCGTTAACCCTTGCACGCCTTTGAACATACGCAGGCCGGTAGATATCAGATTCAGAAATGCAGGGCAGTATAGAGGGCATACAGAAATGGGGTCCGGTTGAGAAAAGATAGAGAGGCTTAGGAGGGAGGGGGGGGGGGGGGGAGAAAGGGAATGTACAGAAACGCTGTGCGATCGGTAAAGGATACGGAGAGGATAAAGAGAGGTAAGGTGTTAGATAGAAAATACCGTTGCAAGAGGCTACGACCCGTTAACCCCTGCATGGGCTTCAGCTGTGCTATAATTGTTATTACCAGCATTCCCCATGACCGCAAGGGCGGTACTTAGTGCATGTCCACAGCACGGATATCCGCAGTTTGCTGGGTTTGGACAACAGGGGTGTTGGTACTCCTGTCCCCAGCTGGACATATATATTAGGGTTGTGATTCTGTGGCTGGCTGTCTAACGTAGGTAGGTGGATTAGGGGTAGGGGCATAGTTGTTATGCGTGTAGGTGTATGGTGGGTTGTGCTAGGGTGTGTGCAGGGTGAAGAAACTTGTGTTAATTTTGGAGTGGTGGTAGGGTGTGTGAAGTGGATGTTGTGGAGGGGGGCTGAAAATTTGTATGTTGTCAATGTGTTTGTGTGTAGGGTAAAGGTGTAGTGTTGTGGGGTTTGTGTGGTTGTGATGGCTAGAGATAATCTGTGTTGAGGGTGAGAGTGTGGACGTGGTATGTGTTGTATTTAGTGGATGCTGCATGGTGGAGGGGGGTGAAGGATGTACGTGTGTTTTGTTTGTGTGTTGGGAAAGGGCTATGTAGATTGTGCATGGTCTAGATAAAAATGTGTGATTGGGGTAGTGAGTAGAGTGAGTTTGGAGGGTGGATGTGGTGTGGGGAGTGTATGAGTTGGTGTAGGGGTGAGGGGTTATGAGGTGTTGGAGTTGTATGTGTGTGTTTGTGACAGTTGTTGTTGTAAGGTGGCATAGGTGTGGGTTTTCTGTAGAGTGTTGTGTGTAATATATTGTGTTGTGTGGTGTGTGGATGAGAGTTTGTGGTGGGGAGCAGCAATTGGCATGTGGGTGGGTGGTAGTGATAGTGGAAATGTTGTGGGCTAATAGGTGGGGTGATGGTTTGTCAGAATTCATGGGGTGTATAGAGAAGGAGGTGGGTGTATATTGGAAGTAGTGTGCTATTGTGCAGGGTTGTGTTGGCTGTGAAAGGGAATGGGGGTGTGGGAGTGTTATGTTGTAGTGGCGAGTTGGTATGTGTGTGGGGTTAATAAAAAGAGTAGGGTTGTGATGTATGTTGGCTGTGGAATAGAGTGGGGGTGAGTGTCTGGCTCTGTATGTATTGGTGTAGGGGTGAGGGATGGGGGTAGTGGTAGGAATGATAAAGTAGGTTGAACAGCAGTAGGGTCTTAGTAGTAATGAGTTGTTGGTGAGGGGGTGTTGTGATTGGGCGTGTGTAGGGTGTGGAAAGTAGTGGATTTTGTTGACTGGTGGTAGGGTGTGTGAAGTAGAATGTGTGGAGTGTGGGTAGAAATCTGTCTGTAGTGCATGTGTGTGTTTGTAGGGTAGAGGGGTAGTGTTGTAGGGTAGTAATAATCATTGTTGAGGGTCATAGTGTGTATGTGGTAGGTGTTGTATGTATTGCATGGTGGATTGTGGTGGGGGTGAAGGAACAATGGGGGTCATTCCGAGTTGTTCGCTCGCAAGCTGCTTTTAGCAGCATTGCACACGCTAAGCCGCCGCCTACTGGGAGTGAATCTTAGCTTCTTAAAATTGCGAACGAAAGATTCGCATTATTGCGAAAATACATCTCTGTGCAGTTTCTGAGTAGCTCGAGACTTACTCGGCATCTGCGATCAGTTCAGTGCTTGTCGTTCCTGGTTTGACGTCACAAACACACCCAGCGTTCGCCCAGACACTCCTCCGTTTCTCCAGCCACTCCCGCGTTTTTCCCCAGAAACGGTAGCATTTTTTCCCACACACCCATAAAACGGCCTGTTTCCGCCCAGAAACATCCACTTCCTGTCAATCACATTACGATCACCAGAACGAAGAAAAAACCGTGAGTAAAATTCCTAACTGCATAGCAAATTTACTTGGCGCAGTTGCAGTGTGGACATTGCGCATGCGCACTAAGCGGAAAATCGCTGCGATGCGAAAAAATTTACAGAGCGAACAACTCGGAATGACCACCAATGTGTGGACTGTAGTTTGTTGAGCAAGGGGTACATGGATTGTGGTTGGTGTATGAAATGTGGTGTGTTTGTGGGCCTCAGGTGACTGAGTTTGGAGGGTGGATGTGGTGTGGTCAGTGTATAAATTGGTGTAGGGGTGAGGGCTGGGTGAGGTTATAAGAGGTGTGGTAGTTGTAGGAGTTTGTGTGTGTTGTAGGATGAGTTTGTTGGAAGGTGGCATGGCTGTGTGTTGTATGTTGTTTTGTGAGCTTTGTGTAGGGTATTGTGGTGTGTGTGTGTGTGTGTGTGTGTGTGTGTGTGTGTGTGTGTGTGTGTGTGTGTGTGTGTGTGTGTGTGGAAGTGTGAGGGGGTGGGGTGGGACATGAATTGGCATGTTATTGGTTGTGTGTGGGACGGGTCCATTGTGGGCAGATTGTTGTGTTAAAGGGGTTGACAGAATGCATGGGCAGTATAGAGAGTGAGGTGGGTGTGTAGTAGGTGAAGTGTGGTGGTGTGCAGGATTGTGGAGGGTCTGGAAGGTACTGTAGGTGTTGTTGTGTAATTGTAGAGGGGTAAGTAGTTGTGTGTGTGGGTAAGTTAACAGTGTTGGGTAGTGATGTATGCTGTTTGCATAGTTACCCAGCTTCCCCACCATGGCGCAGACAGACAGGGGTAACAGAGTGGTCTGCAAACCCCCCCCCCCACCATGTTTTGGTTTGCAGGTGTGCTGTGGACACACAGTGATGTAATGATGGGGTCCACAGTTAAGGTTCCAGGGCTCCCCACTATCCCAGTACAAGGTGTATGATAGCGGGGACTCCGTTCCACACTGTACCGGGAGGCCCCATCATCAGAATGTGGGGACACTGTGGACGTCCACATTACCAGCACCCGCAGCTGCCTGGGTGGGGGAGACTGGGCTGTTGGCACTGTTGTCCCCAGCGGCAGGTTAAAAAAAAATTGTCTGGCATGGCAGCAGTATCCTGCGGCACCCCCACCCTGGCAAGAGGCACACAATAATAGATGGGCAGCCCCCCCCCCCCCCCATAATATAAGCCATCTCGCTCCCCCAATATCAGTCATCTTCCCCCCTTTATAAGGCATGACACTTCCCCCCCCCTTCCAGCACAATAGCAGCAATCAAGTTATCTCCCCCCCTCTCCCCAATATCAGCCTTCCCCCCAATGTGGGGAAGGGGGGGGGAGCGCTGCTGCTGGCTCCTATATAGTCCACATATATTATTGTGTGGCTGATGGTGGTGGTGGTGGTGGTGGCGGGGGGTGGATGGGGAGGGTGTTGTTTGAAGGATTGTGCTGGGTGATGGTGGAGTGGGGAAAGGGCTGGCGGGCGCAGGCACACAGGTGCGGCTGACGGGGCTCACGGAGACGGAGCTGGCGTGGTAGTGAGGGAGGCTTGCGGTCTGTTGTGCGCCTCCTCCGTGAGACAGGGTGTGCAGCGGTAGTGGAGAGAGGGGGAGCGCTCTGTGTGGTCCTGTCAGTCGCCGGAAGAGAGCTGCGGGTGACAGGCTGGTGAAGGCCGGAGGGAGCTGGTGTTGTATGCTGCCTGTCGGGTGTCGTCCGCCTCTGTGAATGGGAGCTGGCGTGGCAGTGAGGTAGCCTGGCTGTCCGGTGTGGTCCGCCTCCGTGAGTCAGTGTGCAGCGGTAGTGGGGAGCGGTGTGTGCGGGCGGTGTGTGAGGGCTGGGTGTTAGACATGAGTGTGTGGCCGCGGCGCGGCTGCACTCTTACAGATGGTAGGGGGGGTGCTAGCGTCGGGCTCGGTTGCGGCTGTGTGTCCCGCCGTGGTGGGTAAGGTGGGTGTGTGTTTGCAGGGGAGGGGTGGTGTGGGGTGAGGGTGTCTAGATCTCCATGCTTACCTGGCAGTCTGGGGCGTCAGTGCACAGGGAATGGTGTGTCTGGCTGCTGGTCCCTTGTGCTGACACTGGGACAGGCCAGGAGCTGCTAAGTCCGCCCAGGTCTGTGACTCCACCCAGCGTTAGAAATGCAGGCACAGAGTCACAGGGCTAATATATAGGAGACAGTATGTGTTTCATTATGGAGTTTTCTTTTAATTTCTTCCAATGTTTGAACCATTGTATTTTGAATGCTGGAAAATAATTTCCCCAGGCTGAGAATATTATTACGGAACTGTCTCTTGGTCACACGGAACACAGACCCCTGGACGTACGGTTTTTACTGCATTGAGATATTAGTGGATGAAGACAGTGGTCTAGCGACCACCTTAATTGTCTGTACAATGGCTAGGGGCCGCTCCTCATCGTTTGCCCAACCTCAGAAGATCCACCACTGTACAGGCAGGGGAGCGATGTTCATTAGCCGTAGTTCGACATCTGCGGCAAAACATACATCTATTTTTCCAATTTTACTTAAATTGATAAGAACATTTAAAACAAGCAATGGGGTCATTAGTAAAACACTGTATAAGGAAACAGCATAATGAAAAGCCTTAAGAGCCTATACATCTTGTGTCAAAGTAGGATGTGCACAGAGTGATGGGGAAGACCAACACTTATCTGTGCTCAGGGCTGGACTTGCCAATGCCAGATGGTGGGCCAGCAAAGTCGGTAGTCAGAGGCTGAGCCGTTTGAACTCAGGCCAAGTCAGCTCTGCATCCCAGTACTCTGCTTGATGGTGGGTCCCTAAAATTCCTAAGGTTCATGTCCAGAACACCGGGCACCACGGACCAGCACAACCCAACCATCCCATGCATCACGTGATTGATTTAATGAGCGACGTGTTGTCATGAAGTCACACATACATGGGGAGGCTGGTAGCCGCTTGAGGAGAGAAGGGGAGCTGGGCGCTGTTGCAGAGTGACAGACAGCAGTGAGAGGAGGCAGGTGGGACTGTGTAATGTAAATGCAATCCCAGTGCGGCCATGCGTGCACTTACTGTAAGTACATACCAGATAGTAGGCTGCCAGGTTGAGCCCTTATGTGTAGCTGACCGAGTTGAGGGATGCCTCGGACTCCGAGTTTGGTTCGGTGCAGTGGAAGTTAAACAGTGGGGTAGATTAGGAAATTCATTTTGAAAAGAACTTGTCTGAAAGAAAACATGACCTTCATTTTAAGGTTTAGAATTTTCTCTGGTGCTGTATACTGTGGCTTTGAGCCTAAATATCGTATGCTCAGCATCTGGGGTCTGGGTTTTTTTTCTAAATGAAACTGTTCACAGATTCTGCTTTGCCATATTTCACTTTGAGAGCTTCCAATTGCTCACACTTTCTCAGATGGAACGCGGACAGTCCCCTTTCCCAGGATAAAACGCAGCAGGGAGAGACAGCTATGGCACGGATAGTCTGTCACTTCATCCATAATTGGTTTCCCTGTGTCACTCTGAGGCTGATAACAAACAGAACGGAGTACCAGCTAAACACACTTCACTAGGTAATTAAAGTGACAGAGAAAGTTATGGAACTCGCATAAACCTGCTCTTGTCTTGGAAATGGGACACAGTTGATTTTCAGAGCACTTGTCAGGAGGGCTCAGGTGGTCGTAAAGAGCAGAGAAAATAAAACATTGCGGCGACACATCTGCCGCGGTGCAGGGAATGTAAATACAAATCCTCATCTTTCAACAAAACAGATTAAGGAAAGTTGCGCCAGGCATTTTGCATCTGTTTGAACCAATAAACATTAACTTTTTATAACCGGAGTTATTCCTGGAGTTTCCTACGGAACGATGACTTCTGGTGCTGCCGGCTGGAAGAGACGTCTCAGGTTCTCAGGGCAATTCACAGCTGGCATCCACTTCAAAAAATATGCCAACTGGTTATATCTAAATCTAAGACACTGACATAAACATGGCCGCCTCCAGTACTGTCAGAAAGGGGAGGAGACTTCAAATATGTAAAAAAAAAACAATGAATGAAAAGTTAAGTGGGAATCGTACTCAACAATCTCTTGTTCATTTCAAACACTCTAAGGGGATTTAGGCCCAGATTTATCAAGCCTTGGAGAGTGATAAATTGCACAGTGATAAAGTACCAACCAACCAGCTCCCAACTGTCATTTTTCAAAAACAGACTGTAACATGACAGGTAGGAGCTGATTGGCTGGTACTTTATCGCCATGTACTTTATCTCTCTCTCTCTAAGGCTTAGTAAATGGACCCCAAAGTACCAGTCATTCAGTTCCTTTCTGCCATGTTATAGGCTTTGTTTGAAATATGACAGTTAGGAGCTGATTGGCTGGCACTCTATATTTCGACACTTTATCTCTCTCCAAGGCTTAATACATAGAACCCACAGTCTGTAACATGACAGGAGCTGATCGGTTTGTAGTTTATGTTTCTCCACTTTATCACTCTCCAAGGCATAGTTACATCTGCCCCTAAATAACAAAAAAAAAGTATTTTCTACAGATGGGTACATAGATAGTCGCCACCTATAGGGGAGTGTATTTTCACTTTGCAAGTGTGCGAACGCTTGTGCAGCCAAGCGGTACAAAAAAGTTTTGTGCAGTTTCTGAGTAGGTTTGAACTTACTCAGCCGCTGCGATCACTTCAGCCTGTTCATGTCGAGATTTGACGTCAGACACTCTCCCTTCCAGCGCTTGGACACGCCTGCGTTTTTCCAAACACTCCCAGAAAACGGTCAGTTGACACCCACAAACGCCCTCTTCCTGTCAATCTCCTTGCGATCGGCTGTGCGAATGGATTCTTCGTTAAATCCATCGCTCAGCAACGATCCGCTGTGTACCCGTTCGACGTGCCTGCGCATTGTAGTGCATACGCATGCGCAGTAGTGACCTGATCGTTGCGCTGTGAAAAAACGGCAGCATGTGATCAGGTCGGAATGACCCCCTTAGACGCTCTGCGGTTGCATTCACTGAAAAAAGTCTAACACAAAGGGCGGGAAATCCAAGGACGCTCCTGCATCCTGCAGCGCATGCGCTAAGGATTTGCCTAATGGGGAAGTTTTGTATGACGGTCTGTGTACTATGTGCCATACTTCTCCCAGTCAGTCCGCTGCTCCTGTTACCAATCAGGAGCCACCTTGGGTGGCGTTCTCGATTATGCTCATTGCTCAATACGCTTGTGCAACGCCTTACGCCCCCTATGGGACCTCCTATGCCTTTGCAGCCATATATTGTCCCTATGGTAAACCCGCCTTGGGCGGATAATTTGTCTACCCAGTTGCAGCAGTTAAATCAATCCTTGGTTAGACAGAAGACTACCCCAAGTCACACTCGTGGTCAGGGGTCATCTAAGCAGGCTATTTCCTCCTCACAATCCACTAATCTCTCAGAGGACTCCTCTGATGACGATGGAGTGAATACTGTTCCGTCAGACACTGACTCAGCTGCTTCTGACGAGGAATCTACAACTCAGGTTGATGTCCCTGACCTAGTGGAGGCTATTAAGCAATTCCTACAAATAGATGATGATGAGGACCCCACTACTGTGTCTAAGAAACCTGATAAGTTTAAACATCAGAAGGTAACTAAAACATTATTACCGCATTCTGACCATCTTGTGGAAATAAGACAAGAACCCTGGTCTTCCACAGGAAAGAATTTCTCCCCGTCTAAAAGGATGATAGCTCGCTATCCTCTCCCTACAGAGTTGTGTAACAAGTGGGAAAATTCACCGCCGGTGGATTCCCATGTCACCCGTCTCATGGTGTCATCTACTCTGTCTGTCACCACTGTCACCTCACTGAAGGAACCGACAGATAAGCGTGGGAGGGATGCCTGAAGTCTATTTACTCCCTTACAGGTGCTGTACATAGACCCACTATAGCAGCCTCCTGGGCTGCAAAAGGAATTGAAGCATGGGTTCAGGCATTAGAGGAAGAGCTGCCTCAGAATATTTCTGACAATGCCAGACAATGCCTGTCTCATATTACCACCGCCGCCTAGAACATTCAGGAGGCGTCCTCTGAGGCAGGTGTGTTTGCGGCCAAGGCATCGACTACGTCCATCCTGGCTCACCGTATTCTGTGGTTGAGGTCATGGAAGGTGGACCTGGACTCCAAAAAGACCTTGGAGGTTCTCCCTTTTAAGGGGGACATCCTATTTGGGGAAGATATCAATAAAATTGTGATGGACTTAGCGGTTGCTAAGACTGCTTTTCTCCCTAATACTAATCCTTCTGCACAGAAGGCAAAAGGGACCACTTTTCGCTACTTTTGACCTCAAGGGAAAGCAAAAGGTCAGGCGTACCCGAGACAATCTCGTGCTTCCAAAACCACTAAGCCCAAGGCAAAACAATCCTGGGCTGCCCGCAGAGCTGGATTAAGGCTTTGGGGGGCCCAGGGTACTTAAAACAGGGGGGGCCCTAAGGTCTAAAATTAATTATATATATGTATATTTGGATATAGTTATGTAACCGCGGTCACAATACCGACCCGGACATCCCACCCCACTCACAATCCCGACAGTCGGCATGCCGACTAACAGGGACTATTCCGAATCCCCCCCCCCCCCTGCCAGCAAGAAATCTGCTTCGGGGTGCTGACCGCCGATATCCCGATACCAACCCTTTATATATACATGGTCGAGTTACATTATTATGACCATCTGTGGCAGCTAATATCAATAGCAGTGTTATACCTGTGTTTCATTGGTTGCATCTTCAACTGATATTTGGAATTGACTCCTGTCTCTCCTTTTCACCAACAGGTAACTACAGCAGAGAGCTGATCACTGTGTGTTTATTGCTAAAAAGATATATTTGGTAACTACAGCAGAGAGCTGATCACTGTGTGTTTATTGCTAAAAAGATATATTTGGTAAATTGTTAAGTGGATTAATATCTGTAGTCAGCAAAAACCTTGTGATTGACTGGGGCTTAGTGATCTCACAGTTGGTAGTTGATTATCACCTTTTGGTTGAGGGTTGCTGTGTGGGGGAGGGGGTGTAATCACAAAGAGCATGTGTTTGTAGACTTACTTAACCAGTATAGTATAGGACGTCAGGCCTATAAGGACGTTGCAGTGACTAGTGTATGAAGTGGCTAGTTATTAAGTGGCAGCTAATATCAATAGCAGTGTTATACCTGTGTTAAACCGAAGGAAAACAGAAGGCAAACAAACTTACAAATTAACAAAAGGCCTGCATTACAACCTAAAAACTCTGGAACTTTATGTGGCCTCTCCTCGCCTCAAACATGAGAACACCAAGACCATGCTTACAACCTCTCTGTCTGAGAACATCAAGTCTGTCCCTGGGCCTAACCATCAAGATGAACAGGGAACTGTGGGGGAAGAGCACCAGGACCGGGATCAGCAGGGACATCCCCATTGCGTCTGAGTATGCCCCCCTCATTCTCATACCCAACCGAACTAAGATCTGATCAAAATGTTATCCCAATCCTACTTCTGCCACTAGTTACCTGCTATTGTGTCTTTTTTTTTTTTTTTTTTTTCTCTCTCCATTGCTCGCTTCCAACCCACCATGTGTTTTCCTGTAATGTTTACCTCCACTGATTGCACACCTTTCCATTGTGCCCTACATGCAGGGTACATCATACTATTACTTAAGCATCAGTTTTCCCATATATGAACTTGGCCCTTGCATGGCTCACCTCCCACAGTGTAACCTTCAAAGTGCGCCCAACATGGCTGCCCCATATGGTACACTTGTGGATGGGATGAAAAAATACATGGACCTTGTGGTTTTGTTGGAACCCTACTCTAAACTGTAGGACTCTGAAATCACCCCCATTTTGTGTCATCTCTTCTAGGGGTAGACTATTCCACCTGGGTAATCCTACGCTTAGCGCCCAAGATGGCTGCTGCACTTGGTACCTATAAGGGTGGAATACACAACCCTTGGAAGTTATTACCCAAAATGCCTTCACCAATCCTGCATTATGCTTTCTGTGGACTTAAGATTTTTCTTTTATGTCTGTGTTGCTTGTCTATTGTTGTATTACTCAAATCCTCTGTATCATGTGCATTGTTTTTGATGTCTGTAAAGCGCCTTGAGTCCTGTTGGAGAAAGAGCGCTATATAAATAAAATTATTATTAATTATTATTATCTCCTCCTGCCAGCCTTCTGCAGGCTTCCCACTGACAAAAGCTAAGGCTGAAATGCGTTTGGGGAGAGACACAGGCAAAGTGACCTCTATGTTACAGTGCTTAGCAGGGGAGAATCAGAAGTCGAAAGCTGGGAACCAGGAGCCGGAAGTCGAGCGCAAGAGATGCAGGCTGTGTAAAGAGCTGGATGTGTGCCGGGAGAAGCCCACTGCCACTGCAACTAATGACGGAGTCTAACCCACTGTGCCTTGGATGACTAACCTCCATTGTGATATTCCCATTTTAACTTTTTATGTGTACGTGCAAAATTGAAGTAAAGCCGTATGTGTGTTAAAAGATACTATACTATCTGCGCCACCCTATGTATTTATGTTTTTTAGGTCTATCAATTACCCTTGAGGAAGGGTGTGTAGGGGAGAAGCGACAGCTGCAGCAAGTTTGAAGTTCTAAACATAATGGACTAAGAGATTTGCGCATGAATATTGTTATGCTACAGATATATATATATAATGGAAGGAGACAGGCGGCACTCAAGCAGACTCAAATAGAGTGAAAAAAGCGGTCCGTTTATTGATCCGACATGTTTCGGGGAACTCCCCGTCCAAGGGCTTTGCTTGGCCCTGAGGACGGGGAGTTCCCCGAAACATGTCGGATCAATAAACGGACCGCTTTTTTCACTCTATTTGAGTCTGCTTGAGTGCCGCCTGTCTCCTTCCATTATATTGAGGATCAGCATTGTTTCTCTAGGAGGGCACCGCAGCACATTGCCATTTGGAGAGGGAGTGCCGGGATTACTACACTGTGGATATATATATATATATATATATATATATGGCATCCCTGCACCAGACATTATGGGGCCCAGTATAAATTAAATAGAAATATCCCCCTCCCACCCCCATCCTGTATACGCACACATACACAAATATAAAATAGAAATATATAATTATTAACAATAGAAATTGTGCTTACCCGCCAACCTTAAGATAATTTAAGTGGCGCTGTACACAGTCTTATTCTGTTGGTCTTTGCCACTTCTGATGTCAGACGCACACAAGGAGGTAGCAAAGCTACAGATGGGGAAGGGCAGACGCACACATAGAGGGGGGTAGGGGCAAATGGAGATGGCAGCAGAGGCATAGAGGGGGAAAGTATCAGAAGCACATATAGAGGGGACAAAGGCCCTAGTGAAAAATGTGGCAAAGGTGCAGATGGCAGAGTTGGCAAAGCACAGATGGCAAAGGAGCATAGAAGGGGGAGATGAAAATGCTCGGGGGGGGGGGGGGCAGATACTCAGCTGATATAGCTGACAGAAGCACACATGGGGTGGAGGGCAGAGGCACACATGGAGAGGGTGAAAGGAAGATACACACAGATGGAGTGGGGGGGTAGAGACACACATGGGGTGGGGGGGGCACAGACACACACACGGAGTGGAAGGGGGCAGAGACACACACATAGAGTGGGATGGGGCAGAGACACACATGGAGTGAGACAGAAGCAGAGACACACATGGGGTGGAAGAGACACACATGGGGTGGGGTGAGACAGACACACATCGAGTGGGACGGATGCAGAGACACATGGGGTGGGAGGCAGGCAGAGACACACATGGGGCGCGGTGGTGATCAGAGACACACATGGGGTGGAGTGGAGGAGGCAGAGACACACTTGGGGTGGGAGGCAGGCAGAGACACACATGGGGTGGTGGGGTGGGGATCAGAGACACACATGGGGTGGAGTGGATGGGGTCAGAGACGCAATTGGGGTGGGAGGCAGGCAGAGACACACATGGGGTGGTGGGGTGGAGAGCAGAGACACACATGGGGTGAGGGTGGGGATCAGAGACACACATGGGGAGTGGGGGGGGCAGAGACACACTTGGGGTGGGAGAGAGGCAGAGACACACATGGGGTTGGGGGGAGCAGAGACACACATGGGGTGAGGGGGTGGGGAGCAGAAACACACATGGGGTGGGGAGCAGAAACACACATGGGGAGGCTTGGAGAAGAGGCACAGCTTAGGAACTGTTTTCATCTGAGTGCCTCTGAGTGACTAACACAGGCAGGGAAGCAGGGAGAGAAGGAAGGAGCTACATGAGAGCTGGGGGCTGAATAACTCGTGGAGGAGTCAGGAGGACTGTAGGAGACCGAGGAAGCTGAACTAGTCTGGGCTGAAGTGCTTTTGAGCATGAGAGAGGGCGCACACAAGCTCTATATTAAACCTAGCTCCGATGTGCACAGGCAGCCATGTGACAATGAGTGAGAAACAGGCACCAGCCACGATTACCAGCACCAGCGGGTTCCTCTGGTACGTCCTGTACCCAGTATACTCCCCTGATTCTTCCAGTAGCGCTAGTAAGCTCCACCCGCCGCCCACCACATCAGTCAGCCTGGCCTCTAAGCACTCACCGCACGTCCCTGCTAAGCACAGTCGGCTGACTGTGTGAGTACACTGTGCAGCCCCCTCAGCTCCGTCCAGCGGCAGCTTGTCAGTCAGCCTTGCCCCTTAGCCCCTGCCTGCTGCAAATATGTGCCTGGCCTCAGGGTCACGCTTCAAGTTCTCACTATCGCCGTTCGCCTATCACGTAAGGCTGACCGGCCCCGCTGTACACCCTCCAGTTGCCCTGCCTTCCTGTACTGCTGTGCGGCGCCGGCGTTTTCCAGGCCAGAGCCGGGGCTTCAACATTGCAGATTGGATCGGTAAGAGAGATTCGATCTGCTGCTGGTGGAGGGGGCCCCTTTTAGAAAGGGGGCCCGGGGTACATACCCCCAGGGCCCCCCCCTTAATCCGGCTCTGGCTGCCCGTCAGCCTGCTTCTAAACACGACAAGCCTGCTGCATGACGGGGCGGGCCTCCCCCTGGGGATCCCCAGGGTGGGAGGCCGACTTCTGCGATTCACCCAGGTCTGGTTGAAGACCACTTCAGACGCATAGGTGCGAGAAGTTGTCTCTCACGGGTACGCAGTCTCTTTCAAGAGATGTCCCCCTCGCCAATTCTGCACAATGGTTATCCCTTCGGATCCGTTGAAGGCGCAAGCTCTACAACAGATTGTGCGTTCCCTCCTGGATACAGGAGTGGTAGTGCCGGTACCTCTGTCCCAGAGAGGCAGAGGATACTACTCGACCCTGTTTCTAGTCCCGAAACCCAATGGGTCTTTCCAGCCTATACTCAACCTCAAATCACTGAACAAGTTTGTGAGAGTGTCCAAGTTCCATATGGAAACACTGCGCTCAATTGTACTGGCCATGGAACCCGGAGACTATATGGTATCCCTGGATATACATGATGCTTACCTGCATATACCTATTGCCATATCGCATCAGCAATATCTGTGGTTTGCTATTGGCAACCTTCACTATCAATTCCGGGCACTGCCATTTGGACTGGCCACGGCACATCGGATCTTCACCAAGGTTATGGCCGTGATGACGGCTCTTCTCCGTCACCAGGGAGTCAGGATCCTGCCGTATCTGGACGACTTGCTGATTCTGGCAAATTCCCATGAGGTCCTCCTCAGTCATCTACAACTGACAGTAAACTTCCTACAAGCCCACGGGTGGCTCATCAACTGGAAGAAGTCCTCGCTGGTCCCTGCTCGGAGCATGGTGCACCTGGGGGCACTACTGGACACACACAGTTAACGGCTGTTTCTGTCTCCAGAGAAGGTCCTGAAACTTCAGGATAAGACACTTCCTCTCTCGCCCAAGAGTGTTGATACACTCGGCGATGCAAGTACTAGGCCTCATGGTGTCGGCTTTCGAAATGGTGGAGTACGCTCAATTTCATTCCCGCCCTCTACAGAGTTGAGTTTAATCCTTTCCAAGTGGGCCGGCCTGCCTCATCGGATCAGGTCTTACATGATCTCCTTGACTCTGGAGGTTCGTATGTCGCTGACCTGGTGGCTACAGGACTAGCAGTTGAGCAGGGGCCATCCCTTCTGGATCCCCAACTGGGTCCTACTGACTACGGACGCCAGTCTGAGAGGTTGGGGCGCGGTGTTGGTGCAACACTCTTTCCAGGGTCGGTGGACCATGGAGGGATCACTCCTCCCAATAAACATTCTGGAATTGCGGGCAGTGTTCAATGCGTTGTCTCTCGCCCTGCCTCTGATACAGAACAGGCCTGTTCAAGTATGGTCAGACAATGACACCACGGTGGCGTACATAAACCATCAAGGTGGCACTCGAAGCTGCATGGCAATGATGGAAGTGTCAAAAATCCTTTGTTGGGTGGAACGCCATCTGCCAGCAATATCAGCAGTGTTCATTCCAGAAGTCCTCAACTGGGAAGCGGATTTCCTCAGTCGTCAGGACGTGCACGCCGGAGAGTGGAGTCTTCATCAGGAAGTCTTTCAACTCCTAGTGGACAAGTGGGGCCTACCAGATGTAGACCTGATGGCATCTCAACACAATCACAAAGTCCGGTCTTCAGATCAAGAACCAGGTATCCTCAAGCAGCGTTCGTGGATGCACTGGCAATTCCATGGAACTATCGGCTGCCCTACGTGTTCCCTCCAGTGTCACTCCTGCCCAGGGTACTACGGAAGTTCAAACAAGACGGAGGAATACTACTTCTAGTTGCTCTAGCATGGCCCAGGCGGCATTGGTTCTCAGACCTGCAGGGTCTATCGATAGAGCGTCCTCTTCTACTTCCTCAATGCCAAGACCTCCTTGTTCAGGTCCCTTGTGTCTACCCAGACCTGGCCAGGTTGGCTTTGATGGCGTGGTTCTTGAAGCTTTCCTCCTGAGGGCCAAAGAAATCTCAGAGGCGGTTATCCAAACTATGCTGAAGGCCCGCAAACCGGCTTCTGCACAGATTTATTATAGGGTCTGGAATTCTTACTTCACCTGGTGTGCTGCTAAGAATTACGATGCTTACAAATTCAGTACTTCCAGACTTTTGGTTTTTCTGCAACAGGGCCTGGACTTAGGCCTTCATCTGGCCTCCTTCAAGGTTCATATCTCTGCCTTGTCGGTATGGGTTCAGAGAAAAATTATGTCTATTCCTGACGTTCATACTTTCACTCAGGGCATTTATCGGATTCAGCCTCCCTATGTCCCTCCTGTGGCTCCATGGGATCTGTCTGTTGTTCTGAATACCCTGCAAGAGTCTCCGTTTGACCCTCTTGAGTAAGTGGACCTTAAATGGCTCACGGTTAAGGTCCTGTTCCTACTGGCTATTGCCTCTGCTAGGAGGGTGTCCGATCTAGGCGCTCTGTCCTGTCGACCACCCTTTCTGATATTTCACCGTGACCGGACAGTTCTTAGAACTCGCCCTGGTTATTTTCCTAAGGTGGTGTCATCTTTTCACCTTAACCAAGAGATTATGGTGTCAGCTTTCATCTCTTCTGGTTTGTCCTCCAAAGAGCAGTCTTTGGATGTGGTACGGGCTCAACGTATTTACGTAGAGAGGACTGCCTCTTTTATGAGGTCAGATACCCTTTTTGTACTTCTTGGTTTTCACAAACGTGGCTGGCCTGCGAACAAGCAAACATTGGCCAGATGGAATAGAATGGTGATTGCACAAGCATATGCACAGGCTGGTCTTCCAATTCCTGCTGCTATTAAAGCCCATTCTACTCGGTCTGTTGGACCTGCTTGGGCGGCCCACCGAGGCGCATCCGCTGAACAATTGAGCAAGGCAGCTACATGGTCCTCAGTGAACACGTTCATTAGGTTCTATGCCTTTGATATTTTCACCTTGTCACAACTGAGGGCCTGAGCTGACGGGAGGCAGCCTCAGTTGTAGGGGCTGAGATGTAACGGAACCTGGGAGGTTGTATCAGACCCCTAGACATGTAAGTAACATGTAGAATAACTGCCCGAAGGCGTGACCACGACAACCAGGATAAAAGTCAATGATGTTTATTATGACAAACTCCGTAACACAGCAGCAGTAAAAGGAAACATAAAAGTCAACAGAGGATAAATACAATTCCTGGGTACTACAGGGTGGCAAGGGCCACAGGCACTGGTAGTGTGAGACAGTTCTTATAATCTTCTAGTTGGAAAGTCCTTACCAGGCCTGACTGTAGCAATGGAGAGAACCCAGGATCATACCAGCTGATGTTCCAGGAAAGGCTGGGCAGCTGAAGGTAAAACGGCTGCTGTGGATACTGGCTGGAACCAGACTGTTGTTGGTACGGAGTGGATACTGGCTGGAACCAGTTAAATAATAAACGAACTTGAGAGCGATGAAATAATAATGAAGTTTGGAGTTTGAGAGCGGTGAAATAATAATACCGGTGGAGAGTGGTAAACTGCAGAAAAGGACACCGGCCCTTTAAGAGAAGCTGTACACTGCTGGAAGCTGGGCTGGAAGCAGGTGATTGTTTGAGAGCGGTGAAATAATAATACCGGTGGAGAGTGGTAAACTGCAGAAAGGACACCGGCCCTTTAAGAGAAGCTGTACACTGCTGGAAGCTGGGCTGGAAGCAGGTGATTGTTGTAGCTGGAAACAGGTGAGTCCAGAATGGATCGGAGAGTCAGGCTACACCGCAGATGGAATGCTGGTGCGGGTCTCTATAGCAGAAGTCTGGAGACAGGAGCTGGAACCTGGAAGACAACCACAGGAGAGAGACAAACTGGAACCAGGTTAGACAACCAAAGCACTGACGCCTTCCTTGCTCAGGCACAGCATATTTATACCTGCAGCAAGGAAGGGGTTGGCTAGGCAATTATGCAGATTAACAATTGTTAGGGTCTCCTGCCCTGTGCTGCCACGTCGTCATGGCAACCGGGAGACAAGTGCTAGTGGAGTAACCTGAGCGCAGCAGATACTCCGGTTCGGGTCTTTTGCTGTGCAGTGGTTATAGGCTCTGTGCACGGCAGGGGATCCGGTGCTGGTTTTTGTGCTCACAGTCTGTGAGGTCTGAGTGGGGCGTGGACAGCACCTGCTTTATAAGGCCTCTTTTCAGGGTAAGCAGATGCTGCTGAATCTCTGTTGGTTAGTCAGTTCATGAAAGTTAGCCAGTACTGTGTAGCTTTGTATTTGTTTGTTGCTTACTGCAAATAGGCCTGGGGATTTGGTATTACACTCTGCCAATCCAGACCTAGCAGTAAGACTGGAGTCAGTCGTTTAGCTTGCTGGGGTTCTGTTATTACTCTGTGAACTTAGCAAGTTTGCGGCTGTATTCTAACACTTGCCTGTCTAATCCTGTCTCACTGTGCTAGGTGTCAGGGGTCAGTTTAGTGGCAGTAAGCTTAAACCTGTGCACTGCAAGTGAGAATCAGGATTGTGGAGGCTCTCCTTGTGTCTATCATTCCATCTCTGACCAAGGAGTTTACTGCCACACCCGTTGGTAACCCTTTAGGGTTTTGCTGTTGCCCTTAGCAACAGCATTTCGGGTTCTCTACGTATTAAAACACAACATCTTGCTTTTTACATCTGAGCAGTTCTAATACAAGGGAGATACCCAGTTCCTTAGCCTCTGGGCTTCTCTGTTCACTGTGTGTGTATTTTGTTACCCTATCACCTTCTGTGTACGTTATGTCATATTCCCCAGTTTGTCTGTGAGTCCATTTGTTTTGCATAACAGTTCAAACACCAGTACATTCCTGCAGACACTGGAGTGCATAACAGTTCTGACACTAGTACTTTCCTGCAGGCACTGGTGTGCATAACATATTCAGCAGCCTAATACTCCTGTTGAAATTTTGTGGGAATATGGAGCATACCCCTCAAAATACGTTGCAACAGGTGGTCGATCAGGTGCAGGTCCTGACTCGACAATTTAATGATTTGTCCATTAAAATGCACACCTCCCAGGCTGCTGGCGGAGCTCCCGCAGCAGCAGCACCTGCAGGGGTTAAGGAGCCGAAAGTAAATCTCCCGGATCGTTTTTCTGGAGATCGCTCGCAGTTCTTTTGTTTCAAGGAGAGCTGCAAGCTATACTTCCGGCTTAGGCCTCAGTCTTCTGGGTCGGAGATTCAGCGGGTGGGCATAGTGATTTCCTTGCTACAAGGAGACCCACAGGTCTGGGCATATGGGTTGCAGCCTGACTGTCCGTCGCTTAAAAGTGTTGATGCTTTTTTTACGGCACTGGGCATGTTGTATGATGACCCTGACAAGACGGCCTCAGCCGAGGCTCAGATTTCGATCCTTAAGCAAGGGCGAAGGCCAGTTGAGGTTTACTGTACGGAGTTTCGGAGGTTGGCCCATGATACCCAGTGGAATGACCCAGCCCTGAGACACCAGTACCGAAGAGGTCTTTCTAACCAGATAAAGGACCAACTGGTACAATATCCCTTGCCTGATAGCTTGGATCAGCTCATGCAGTTATCCATCCGGGTGGATAGACGGCTGAGAGAGCATAGGCTTGAAAGGGAGACTGAGATTTCCTTCCTTCCCAAGGGAACCTCAGACTCTGAGGAATTTTCTGAGGAGCCTATGCAGATTGGGGCTACCCGCCTCTCCTCGCGTGAGAAGACGCGGAGGAGACAGCAGGGGTTGTGTTTGTACTGTGGGAATAAAGGTCATGTGGTAGTATCATGCCCAGAAAAGCCGGAAAACTTCAGGGCCTGAGGGTGATGGGAAATATCCTGTCAGGCCAGAAGTCAGAATTTCCCAAGAAGACTTTTATCATTCCGGTGACCTTGAAGATCCTCGGTCAAACTGTCAAGACTGAGGCCTTTGTGGACAGTGGGGCCGACGGGGTTTTTATGGACCGCCAATTCGCCCTAAAACACTCTGTTCCCTTAGTACCCTTGGCATCGGAAATTGAGATTTGTGGGTTAAACGGGGAACCATTATCCCAAGGTAAAATTACCTCTTGCACTAGCCAGATTTCTTTGTTTATTGGAGCCACACACTCTGAAAAATTGTCCTTTTATGTGACTGTCTGTACTTTTGCCCCATTGGTGTTGGGGTTACCCTGGTTAAGGGCCCACAATCCTCAATTTGACTGGGTCTCTGGGGAGATTCTTAGTTGGGGTACTGATTGTTTCAGGAGTTGCTTGAGCCTTCCAGTCAGGCTCTCGCAGCTAAGTTTGCCAGGATTGCCAGGGTGTTATGCAGATTTTGCGGACGTGTTCTCCAAAAAAGTTGCAGAGGTACTACCTCCCCATCGCCCCTATGACTGTGCCATTGATTTGTTGCCAAATGCTAAGCTTCCCAAGAGCAGGTTGTACTCCCTGTCACGTCCTGAGACTCAGGCTATGGCAGAGTACATTCAGGAGAACTTGGCTAAGGGATTTATCAGACCTTCACAGTCTCCAGTTGGGTCGGGGTTCTTCTTCGTGGGTAAAAAGGACGGTTCGTTGCGACCCTGCATCGACTTCAGGGAATTGAACCGTATCACGATTAAAAACTCATACCCACTGCCTCTCATTTCGGTCTTGTTTGACCAGCTTCGTACTGCCACCATTTTTTCTAAGATTGACCTACGCGGTGCGTACAATCTAATCCGAATAAGAGAGGGGGATGAATGGAAGACTGCCTTTAATACCCACTCAGGGCATTATGAATATTTGGTGATGCCTTTTGGGCTCTGTAATGCCCCGGCAGTCTTCCAGGATTTCATGAATGATGTGCTCAGGGAATATTTGGATAGATTCTTAGTTGTATACTTAGATGACATCCTAATCTTCTCCCATTCCCTGGAGGAACATCGGAAGCATGTACGCTTAGTCCTCCAGAAACTCAGAGACCACCGGCTTGGGGCGAAGCTGGAGAAGTGCGAATTTGAAGTTCAGCAAATCGCATTTCTAGGATATATTATCTCCCCAGAAGGTTTCCAAATGGAGGGTTCCAAGGTACAGGCAGTCCTGGATTGGGTGCAGCCCACTAGTTTGAAGGCGCTTCAGCGTTTCCTGGGCTTTGCAAATTTTTATTGACGATTTATCGCTGGATTTTCGTCTATAGTGGCGCCCTTGGTGGCACTCACTAAGAAAGGGGCGGATGTTGCTCACTGGTCTTGTGAGGCTAAAGCGGCTTTTGCCCGTCTCAAAAGGGCATTTGTTTCGGCCAAGGTGCTGCGACACCCAGATCCAGAGCGTCCTTTTGTGGTGGAGGTGGATGCCTCTGAGATGGGTATTGGGGCAGTGCTTTCTCAGATGGGAGTGTCTGATAATCGCCTTCATCCCTGTGCTTACTTTTCCCGTAAATTTTCGCCTGCCGAGATGAATTATGACGTGGGTAACCGGGAATTGTTGGCTATTAAGGATGCACTCGAGGAGTGGAGACACTGGCTTGAGGGGGCTAAGTTTGTGGTCTCAATTCTCACTGACCATAAGAATCTGGCATATTTAGAGTCAGCGAAGCGTCTCAATGCCAGGCAGGCACGATGGGCTTTGTTTTTTGCTCGCTTTAATTTTTTAATAACATATCGCCCTGGGTCAAAAAACATCAAGGCTGATGCGCTCTCGCGGAGTTTTGCTCCAATCCAGGAGACCACCGAGGAGCCGTTGCCCATTGTTTCCCCATCATGTATTAAAGTGGGCATTACCCAGGACCTCTTATCATTAGTCCTTAGAGCACAGGAGCAGGCTCCTCCAGACCTTCCGGTAGGTCTTTTGTTTGTGCCTCCTAGGTTAAGACAGCGAGTGTTCCTGGAATTCCATGCCAAGAAGTCGGCAGGTCACCCGGGTATTGCCAGAACTCGGGAGTTGCTATCTAGGGCGGTGTGGTGGCCCTCGGTGGCTAAGGATGTGGATCAGTGGGTTCGGGCATGTGACATCTGTGCCCGAAATAAGACTCCTAGAGGGGTTCCTGTTGGCCCATTACATCCACTCTCTATCCCATCTAAGCCATGGACCCACATTTCAATGGATTTTGTGGTGGACTTGCCCAAATCCTCGGGGATGACAGCCATCTGGGTTGTCGTTGACAGGTTTTCGAAGATGGCGCACTTCGTTCCACTGGTTGGGCTGCCATCAGCCAGACGCCTGTCTGAATTATTTATGCTGCATGTTGTGCGTCTCCACGGGTTGCCACTTGATGTGGTCTCTGACCGCGGATCCCAGTTTGTGGCCAAATTCTGGAGGGCATTTTGTTCCGATCTCCAGATTTCTGTCAGCTTGTCGTCAGGCTACCATCCGCAGTCTAATGGGCAGACTGAAAGGGTGAACCAGTCCTTGGAGCAGTTCCTCAGGTGTTATGTCTCCAAGTGTCAGACTGACTGGGTTGCTCATCTGTCCATGGCGGAGTTTGCCTATAACAACGCGGCTCACTCTGCTACAGGGATCTCTCCCTTCCTTTGTGTGTATGGGCATCATCCTAAGGCCAATTCTTTTGACCCCCTGGACTCCACGTCTGGTGGTTCCTCTGTGGTTTCGGTCCTTAGAGGTATTTGGCGGAAAGTGAAGAAAGCCCTTGTGTCTGTGTCATTAGTGACCAAAAGGGTTTTTGAT
This sequence comes from Pseudophryne corroboree, assembly GCF_028390025.1. Classification (NCBI taxonomy): domain Eukaryota; kingdom Metazoa; phylum Chordata; class Amphibia; order Anura; family Myobatrachidae; genus Pseudophryne; species Pseudophryne corroboree. Next base: position 458,964,684 of record NC_086451.1, on the reverse strand, counting down.
AAGCGGAAAAGACCCTGCAGCTTCAAATTAGGAGACTTCGTCTGGTTGTCTACCAAGAATTTGAAGTTGAGACAGCCATCTCATAAGTTAGGCCCCCGGTTCATCGGCCCTTATAAGATCACCAGGGTTATCAATCCGGTGGCATTTCAGTTAGATCTGCCCCGTTCTTTGGGTATCAATAAAACATTTCATTGTTCCCTTTTAAAACGGGCGATTAGTAATCCTTCTTCCAGTGGAAGACCTTCCCCTCTTCTGATACGTGGCCAGAGGGAGTTTGTTGTTGAAAGGATTCTTGACTCCAAGGTGGTTCGGGGTCGGCTGTCATTTTTGGTGCACTGGAAGGGGTATGGCCCGGAGGAGCGGTCGTGGGTGCGCAGTTGTGATCTTCATGCCCCCAGACTGATACGCTCTTTCTTCTCGCAGTTCCCCGATAAACCCGGTGGTAGGGGTTCTTTGACCCCTCGTCAGAGGGGGGGTACTGTTAGGGTCTCCTGCCCTGTGCTGCCACGTCGTCATGGCAACCGGGAGACAAGTGCTAGTGGAGTAACCTGAGCGCAGCTGATACTCCGGTTCGGGTCTTTTGCTGTGCAGTGGTTATAGGCTCTGTGCACGGCAGGGGATCCGGTGCTGGTTTTTGTGCTCACAGTCTGTGAGGTCTGAGTGGGGCGTGGACAGCACCTGCTTTATAAGGCCTCTTTTCAGGGTAAGCAGATGCTGCTGAATCTCTGTTGGTTAGTCAGTTCATGAAAGTTAGCCAGTACTGTGTAGCTTTGTATTTGTTGCTTACTGCAAATAGGCCTGGGGATTTGGTATTACACTCTGCCAATCCAGACCTAGCAGTAAGACTGGAGTCAGTCGTTTAGCTTGCTGGGGTTCTGTTATTACTCTGTGAACTTAGCAAGTTTGCGGCTGTATTCTAACACTTGCCTGTCTAATCCTGTCTCACTGTGCTAGGTGTCAGGGGTCAGTTTAGTGGCAGTAAGCTTAAACCTGTGCACTGCAAGTGAGAATCAGGATTGTGGAGGCTCTCCTTGTGTCTATCATTCCATCTCTGACCAAGGAGTTTACTGCCACACCCGTTGGTAACCCTTTAGGGTTTTGCTGTTGCCCTTAGCAACAGCATTTCGGGTTCTCTACGTATTAAAACACAACATCTTGCTTTTTACATCTGAGCAGTTCTAATACAAGGGAGATACCCAGTTCCTTAGCCTCTGGGCTTCTCTGTTCACTGTGTGTGTATTTTGTTACCCTATCACCTTCTGTGTACGTTATGTCATATTCCCCAGTTTGTCTGTGAGTCCATTTGTTTTGCATAACAGTTCAAACACCAGTACATTCCTGCAGACACTGGAGTGCATAACAGTTCTGACACTAGTACTTTCCTGCAGGCACTGGTGTGCATAACAACAATACAGACAGCAGATTGGTGGAAATGATCAGATGACAAAATCCAAGATGGCTGCGCCCATGCAGACACTTGGAGGGAAGTTTGGTTTGTAATCCATGTGAGAATTGAAACAGCAATGGCGGCGCCGGCCACAGGAGACAGGAGACGCCAGACTGATGATTGCACATCTAAACCACGCGGGCACAGCGGAGGCCGCGGCTGACGTAATCGCCACTCTGACACTCTGCATGCAGGAACTCAGGGACAGCGGTGGAGGCCGCGGGGAACGCCATTCCAGATGTTACATGGCGCCGCGGTGACCGCGTCTCAGAGTGACAGGAGAGGAGGCAGGAATGTGGACATCAGTGTAACGGATGGGATCCGGTCCTGGAACGCTGAGCCAGCCTCAGGAGGCATCTGAAGGGTAAGTAATGGCGTCCAGATACCCGGATCGTGACAGCACCCCCCCTTTAGGAGTGGCCCCAGGACACTTCTTAGGCTTTAAAGGAAACTTTGCGTGGAAATTTCGGACCAAGGCAGGAGCATGGACGTCTGAGGCATTGGTCCAAGAGCGTTCTTCAGGACCATAGCCCTTCCAGTCAATGAGGTATTGTAACTGACCGTAACGGAAACGTGAGTCCAAAATCTTGGCCACCTCGTACTCGACTCCCCGTTGAGTCTGAACTTTGGGAGCTGGAGAAAGTGCGGAATGAAACCGATTCAGGATCAGCGGTTTCAACAAGGAAACATGAAATGTCCTGGGTATTTTCAAGAAGGATGGTAACTGTAACCTGTAGGCAACAGGATTGATGACTTGTTCAATCTTGAAGGGTCCGATGTAGCGAGGTGCAAATTTCATGCTGGGAACTCTCAACCTCAAATTCTTCGTGGACAGCCACACACGATAACCCACCTTGAGAGCAGGAACCGCTCTACGCTTCCTATCGGCAAACTTCTTATACCTGAATGAGGCTTTAAGCAGGGCTGCGCGGACGTTCCTCCAGTTATTTGAAAACTGACGCAAGGTGACATCCACTGCTGGAACAGAAGTTGCGGGAAGCGGTTGGAATTCTGGGACTTTAGGGTGGAATCCATAATTAATGAAGAATGGTGTAGAAGAAGATGAGGAATGGTATTGATTGTTGTGGCTGAACTCGGCCCAAGGAAGGAGTTGAACCCAGTCATCTTGAGAGGAAGACACATATATACGGAGGAAGGCCTCCAAGTCCTGATTCACCCTCTCGGTTTGACCATTGGTCTGAGGATGGTAAGCCGTGGAAAACTTTAACTTGACTTGGAGGGCTTGACACAAACTTCGCCAAAATTTGGCTACAAATTGTACTCCACGATCCGAGATGATCTCTTCAGGAAGACCGTGAAGTCGGAAGATCTCTTGTATAAACACTTGAGCCAACTTGGAAGCTGACGGAAGACCGGTGAGAGGGATGAAATGTGCCATCTTGGTGAACCGGTCAACTACCACCCAGATGGTATTAAACTTGTTGCAGATAGGTAGATCGGAAACAAAGTCCATCGACAAATGGGTCCAAGGTCGACGGGGAACAGATAATGGAACCAGTTGCCCCGCAGGCGACTGGCGGGAGACTTTGTGTTGGGCACACTTTGGGCAGGAGGCAATAAATTCCATAATGTCCTTCTTCAGAGTTGGCCACCAGTAGGACCTAGAAATAAATTCAAGGGTTTTCTGAATGCCTGTATGTCCAGAAAAACGGGAAGCATGGGCCCAATGCATGAGCTTCTTCCTTAGAACTGGCTTAACAAAACTTTTCCCTGGTGGAGGCGTAGAGTCCATCCCTACCGTGGAGAATGCCAACGGATTAATAATAGGATGCTTGTCTGCAGACTCGGACTCATTTTCTTGCTCCCATGAGCGGGAAAGGGCATCGGCCTTAAGATTCTGAGAACCCGGACAGAACTGGAGTTTAAAGTCAAACCTAGAGAAGAAAAGTGCCCATCTGGCCTGACGAGGATTCAGACATTGTGCGCCTTTGAGATATAAAAGATTTTTGTGGTCGGTAAGTATGGTGATTGAGTGGGAAGCTCCCTCCAACAGGTATCTCCACTCCTCCAGAGCGAGCTTGATGGCTAGCAACTCCTGATCGCCAATGGCATAGTTGCGCTCAGCTGGGGAGAACTTCCGGGAGAAGAAACTGCAAGGATGTAGATGTCCATCTTTGGCCCTCTGGGATAACACTGCTCCTACTCCAACGGAGGAGGCATCTACCTCTAAGATAAAAGGAGAGTCGGTGTCGGGCTGTTTCAGAACTGGTGCAGAGATGAACCGTTGCTTCAGAAGGTGAAAGGCCTGTGTAGCTTCCTCGGACCACTTGGACGGATTAGCACCTTTCTTGGTTAATGCAGTGATAGGCGCCACAATGGTGGAAAAGTCTCGTATAAATTTTCTATAATAATTGGCGAACCCTAAGAACCTCTGGACCCCTTTGAGGCTTAAGGGTATAGGCCAATTCTGGATTGCTTGGAGTTTCTCAGGATCCATCTCTAGTCCGGAACCGGACACAATGTAACCTAGAAACGGAATGGTTTTAACTTCAAACACACACTTCTCCAATTTACAATAGAGGTGATTGACACGGAGACGGGAAAGAACCTCTTTTACCCAGAAACGATGATCTTCGAGATTATTAGCAAAGATGAGGATGTCGTCTAGATAAACCACGACATGGCGGTACAAGATGTCCCTGAAAATCTCATTCACGAAGTGCTGGAAGACTGCTGGAGCGTTGCTCAATCCGAAGGGCATGACGAGGTACTCATAATGTCCGTCACGGGTGTTAAAGGCGGTCTTCCACTCGTCACCCTCACGGATTCGGATGAGATTGTAGGCACCCCTCAAGTCCAGCTTTGTGAAAATAGTTGCACCACTAACTCTATCAAAGAGCTCGGTAATCAGGGGTAAAGGGTATCGGTTCTTGAAGGTAATGTCGTTCAGACCTCTGTAGTCGATGCACGGACGCAGACCACCGTCTTTCTTCTTAACGAAGAAGAAGCCTGCGCCGGCTGGAGAAGAAGATGGTCGGATGAAACCCTTCGCCAGGTTCTCTTTGATGTACTCTTCCATGGAGTGTGTCTCAGGCAGAGACAACGGATAAGTTCGGCCTCGCGGTGGAACCTTCCCTGGAATGAGGTCGATTGGGCAGTCCCATTCTCTATGAGGAGGAAGGATATCAGCAGAGGCTTTACTGAACACGTCCGTGAAGTCTTGATATGGAGGAGGCGGAACATCAGATGACCTGGGGAAGGAAGAACAAACAGGAAGAACTTTGGCTAAACAAGTCTCAGCACAGGAGGGACCCCATGCCAGTATTTGCGTAGTCGTCCAGTCAATTGATGGGTTGTGGAGACGGAGCCATGGAAGGCCTAAAACCACTGGATGTGTGGCTCTTGGAATCACTAAAAAAGAAATATACTCAGAATGAAGAACTCCCACTCTCAGACGAACTGGAAGAGTCCTTAAGGAAATGACTGCGTCAAAAATCTTGCTGCCATCCACGGCAGTCAAAGAGATGGACGAGGACAGTCTCTCGGTGGGTAGGGACCACCGTTTAACATAAGCTTCGGTTATGAAATTCCCAGCTGCTCCGGAATCAAGGAGGGCAATGACGTTCCTGTAACGTTGAGCAATTTGGAGCGACACTGGGAGGTTACAGTCATGAGGAGATGGAGAGGAGATCATTACTCCTAGCCGGACCTCTCCTTGGCGAGCTAGGATCTGGAGTTTCCCGGACGTTTGGGACAGGCATTGATAGTGTGCGACGGAGCTGCACAGTAGAGACAGAGAGACTCAGAGAGTCGTCTTCGGCGCTCAGCGGGAGATAGACGGGAACGACTAATTTGCATAGGCTCATCCTTGGATGGAGATGGTTGACGAGGAGGAGGAGCAGAAGATTTAGGAGTAGATGATCTTCCTCGCTCGGTTGCTCTCTCTCTGAAACGTAGATCAACCTTCGTGCAAAGAGAAATTAGCTCATCCAACTTAGAGGGCAAGTCTCTGGTAGCTAACTCATCCTTGATGCGTTCTGATAAGCCATGCCAGAATGCAGCATACAGGGCCTCGTCGTTCCATGCCAGTTCGGATGCCAGGATTTTAAACTGTATAAGATACTGTCCCACAGTACGTGTTCCCTGGCGTAAACGGAGAATCTCAGATGAAGCAGATGTTATCCGGCCTGGCTCGTCGAAGATGCGCCTGAATGTAGCTACAAAGTCAGTATAGGAGGATAGCAGGGGATCAGACTTCTCCCATAAAGGTGATGCCCAGTCAAGGGCTGAGCCACTGAGAAGGGAGATGATATAGGCAATTTTGGTACGGTCACTGAAGAAATTGCCAGGTAGAAGCTCAAAGTGGATTTCACATTGATTGAGAAATCCCCTGCAGAACCTTGGAGATCCATCAAATTTTGCTGGCGTTGGAAGATGAAGATGTGGACTGGAAATGGGTAAGGTGGGTGGGGTTACAGCTGGTGTCACTGTAGTGGACGCACCGGACGTGCCAGGTCCACGGAGGGTCGTTTGAATCCCATCCAGCCGTGTAGAGAGATCCTGGAGACAGCGGATGATGTGGCCCTGTGCAGCCTCCTGATGTTCAAGTCGGGCTGCCAGTTCTTGCATCGGCCTGGCCGCTTGATCCTGGTCTCCGGCTGGATTCATTAGGTCAGTGCTTACTGTCACAACTGAGGGCCTGAGCTGACGGGAGGCAGCCTCAGTTGTAGGGGCTGAGATGTAACGGAACCTGGGAGGTTGTATCAGACCCCTAGACATGTAAGTAACATGTAGAATAACTGCCCGAAGGCGTGACCACGACAACCAGGATAAAAGTCAATGATGTGTATTATGACAAACTCCGTAACACAGCAGCAGTAAAAGGAAACATAAAAGTCAACAGAGGATAAATACAATTCCTGGGTACTACAGGGTGGCAAGGGCCACAGGCACTGGTAGTGTGAGACAGTTCTTATAATCTTCTAGTTGGAAAGTCCTTACCAGGCCTGACTGTAGCAATGGAGAGAACCCAGGATCATACCAGCTGATGTTCCAGGAAAGGCTGGGCTGCTGAAGGTAAAACGGCTGCTGTGGATACTGGCTGGAACCAGACTGTTGTTGGTACGGAGTGGATACTGGCTGGAACCAGTTAAATAATAAACGAACTTGAGAGCGATGAAATAATAATGAAGTTTGGAGTTTGAGAGCGGTGAAATAATAATACCGGTGGAGAGTGGTAAACTGCAGAAAAGGACACCGGCCCTTTAAGAGAAGCTGTACACTGCTGGAAGCTGGGCTGGAAGCAGGTGATTGTTTGAGAGCGGTGAAATAATAATACCGGTGGAGAGTGGTAAACTGCAGAAAGGACACCGGCCCTTTAAGAGAAGCTGTACACTGCTGGAAGCTGGGCTGGAAGCAGGTGATTGTTGTAGCTGGAAACAGGTGAGTCCAGAATGGATCGGAGAGTCAGGCTACACCGCAGATGGAATGCTGGTGCGGGTCTCTATAGCAGAAGTCTGGAGACAGGAGCTGGACCCTGGAAGACAACCACAGGAGAGAGACAAACTGGAACCAGGTTAGACAACCAAAGCACTGACGCCTTCCTTGCTCAGGCACAGCATATTTATACCTGCAGCAAGGAAGGGGTTGGCTAGGCAATTATGCAGATTAACAATACAGACAGCAGATTGGTGGAAATGATCAGATGACAAAATCCAAGATGGCTGCGCCCATGCAGACACTTGGAGGGAAGTTTGGTTTGTAATCCATGTGAGAATTGAAACAGCAATGGCGGCGCCGGCCACAGGAGACAGGAGACGCCAGACTGATGATTGCACATCTAAAACACGCGGGCACAGCGGAGGCCGCGGTTGACGTAATCGCCACTCTGACACTCTGCATGCAGGAACTCAGGGACAGCGGTGGAGGCCGCGGGGAACGCCATTCCAGATGTTACATGGCGCCGCGGTGACCGCGTCTCAGAGTGACAGGAGAGGAGGCAGGAATGTGGACATCAGTGTAACGGATGGGATCCGGTCCTGGAACGCTGAGCCAGCCTCAGGAGGCATCTGAAGGGTAAGTAATGGCGTCCAGATACCCGGATCGTGACACACCTCCCAGAATGCTTCCTTTGGATGTCGGGTTCTTGTGCCCACTACGGCGCGTCCCCCCATGAGGAACTGCTTTAGGACATCCCTGATGTTTCCCTGTGGAAACCAATGTACCTTTCTGCAGAAAAGGAGAATTATGGTAGACTTACCATTGTTAAATCTCTTTCTGCGAGGTACATTGGTTCCACAGGGCGCCCGCCCTGACGCACCTAGCTTCTATGTGTTTGTATGGCATTAGCCGCTGGTCCCTTCTCCTGTCGTGAGAATGTGGTTCTATGTGACTAACATCTACTTTCGCTTTTACCTGCTACTGCATTGGACTGGTTAACGAAACTGAGCTCCAGTGCCTGGAGGCGGGGCTATAGAGGAGGGCCCAATGCATCCTGGGACAGTCTAAAGCTTTAGCCTGTTGGTGCCTGGATCAATATCCATCTCTACACCCCGATGTTTCCCTGTGGAACCACTGTACTTCGCAGAAAGAGATTTAACAATGGTAAGTCTACCATAAATCTCCTTATAGGTATCATTACTTCGCTATACTGTAGTTTCAGAAATATTAGTTGTTGTTTTTTTTTTAAATGTACTAAAAAAACAAGGCTGGTTAGTGTTGCCTATTCATTTTCAGATGTATGAACAAAATAAAGGCAATATGTAAATCATACTAATGCTATTCATTGTTTGGAAGTTTTATAAATAACTTAAATTGGTAATATCTGTGTTAAAGTGATAATAAAGTTATTTAAAAGTGTAAGACACAGCGGGATGTCAGGCTGTACTGCAGTGTGCATAGAGGGGCACGCCGCTAATAAGCAGATGGAGGGGCCGCTGCAACACATACTCCGGCAAAGTCGAGATAAAAATATTTAAAATTTCTGTACTTTTAATAGACGCCAGCGACGCACGGTAACAGCTTGTGGTACATTAGCAAATTTTATAAATCTCTGTGTTTATTTCGGTTTGCTTCTCTATTTATTACAGAAAACAAAATCCTGTTGCGTTATTTATATATTAATCATAAACATATTAAACAAAAAAAAATTATATTAAAGTTATATTTCATTTGCAGGGTCACCGGCATCTTCCAGATAGGCATTAAGTATTTTACAATTACTTTTAAAAGTACATTTATTTCACTAAAATGTCTTTTAATGTCGTGTAACTAGATGAAGCCTGTAAGCCCGGTCTAAGTATTTCATAAAGATTAGAGTTTATTGTATTTAAATAGCAAGAAGCGTCTAAAATGAGATTCTTGGCATCTCAAGGCATATTTATTTATAAACGTCGTATTTTTTATTGTATTCTATTATAATGATCTCCAGGCAGCTGTAGGCTGTTAAGAAGACCAAGCGCAGATATACATTTGTTATGGCATACTATCCAAAGACCGTAAAGGATGGCGATAAAAAGATACAAGAGACTTTTTCCCTCTGCAAGTATACAGGAGAGTCTATAAAACAGATCATTCTGGGAAAACATTGGAATTATTCTGAGGATTAAACTGCTTTTATATATCCAAGCCACGTTTTTATTTGTGTTATGGTCAGATGCGGAACGAGAAATAACTAAGCTCCACGTTCTAAGGTGGTCATTTCCGAATTGATCGCTAGCTGCATTTGTTCGCTGTGCAGTGATGAGGCAAAAAAACGGCACTTCTGCGCATGCGGCGCGATGCGCACGCGCATTGTACAATTGCAACGAACGATGTAGTTTCACACAAGGTCTAGCAAAGCTTTTCAGTCGCACTGCTGGCTGCAGAGTGATTGACATGAAGTGGGCGTTTCTGGGTGTAAACTGACCGTTTTCAGGGAGTGTTCGAAAAAACGCAGGCGTGCCAGGAAAAATGTAGGCGTGGCTGGGCGAACGCAGGGCGTGTTCGTAACGTCAAAACAGGATCTGAACAGTCTGAAGTCATCGCAAGCGCTGAGTAGGTCTGCAGCTACTCAGAAACTGCACAAAAAAAGTTTGCTGCCGCTCTGCGATCCTTTCGTTCGCACTTCTGCTAAGTGAAAATACACTCCCAGTGGGAGGCGGCATAGCGTTTGCACGGCTGCTAAAAACTGCTAGCGAGCGAACAACTCGGAATGACCACCGAAAGGTCCTCGCGTCTTTACTTACACTTAGGGGGAGATATACCAAGACTTGGGGGTCTATTTACTGAGCCTTGGAGAGAGGTAAACATGCAGAGCCAAATGCAGCTCAGTCACATCTGCACCTGCAACTGAAGGGACATACAGAAACTACTGAGGAGGAAAGGGATCTAGGAGTCACTATTTCAGGTGACATAAAGGATAAATATAGTATTAATGGCACTACTGTATACTGGAAACTACTGAGGAGGAAAGGGATCTAGGAGTCACTATCTCAGGTGACAAAGGATAAATATAGTATTAATGACATTATACTGGAAACTACAGAGAAGGAAAGGGATCTAGGAGTCACTATCTCAGGTGACATAAAGGATAAATATAGTATTAATGGCACTACTGTATACTGGAAACTACTGAGGAGGAAAGGGATCTAGGAGTCACTATCTCAGGTGACAAAGGATAAATATAGTATTAATGACACTATACTGGGGACTACTGAGGAGGAAAGGGATCTAGGAGTCACTATTTCAGGTGACATAAAGGATAAATATAGTATTAATGGCGCTATACTGGAAACTACTGAGGAGGAAAGGGATCTAGGAGTCACTATCTCAGGTGACAAAGGATAAATATAGTATTAATTGCACTATACTGGAAACTACTGAGGAGGAAAGGGATCTAGGAGTCACTATTTCAGGTGACATAAAGGATAAATATAGTATTAATGGCGCTATACTGGAAACTACTGAGGAGGAAAGGGATCTAGGAGTCACTATCTCAGGTGACATAAAGGATAAATATAGTATTAATGGCACTATACTGGAAACTACTGAGGAGGAAGGGGATCTAGGAGTCACTATCTCAGGTGACATAAAGGCTATATATAGTATTAATGGCACTATACTGGAAACTACTGAGGAGGAAAGGGATCTAGGAGTCACTATTTCAGGTGACAAAGGATAAATATAGTATTAATGACACTATACTGGGAACTACTGAGGAGGAAAGGGATCTAGGAGTCACTATTTCAGGTGACATAAAGGATAAATATAGTATTAATGGCACTATACTGGGAACTACTGAGGAGGAAAGGGATCTAGGAGTCACTATTTCAGGTGACATAAAGGATAAATATAGTATTACTGGCGCTATACTGGGAACTACTGAGGAGGAAAGGGATCTAGGAGTCACTATTTCAGGTGACATAAAGGATAAATATAGTATTAATGGCGCTATACTGGGAACTGCTGAGGAGGAAAGGGATCTAGGAGTCACTATTTCAGGTGACATAAAGGATAAATATAGTATTAATGGCGCTATACTGGGAACTACTGAGGAGGAAAGGGATCTAGGAGTCACTATTTCAGGTGACATAAAGGATAAATATAGTATTAATGGCGCTATACTGGGAACTGCTGAGGAGGAAAGGGATCTAGGAGTCACTATTTCAGGTGACATAAACGCTAAATATAGTATTAATGGCGCTATACTGGGAACTGCTGAGGAGGAAAGGTATCTAGGAGTCACTATCTCAGGTGACATAAAGGCTAAATATAGTATTAATGGCACTATACTGGGAGCTACTGAGGAGGAAAGGGATCTAGGAGTCACTATTTCAGGTGACATAAAGGCTAAATATAGTATTAATGGCGCTATACTGGGAACTGCTGAGGAGGAAAGGTATCTAGGAGTCACTATCTCAGGTGACATAAAGGCTAAATATAGTATTAATGGCACTATACTGGGAGCTACTGAGGAGGAAAGGGATCTAGGAGTCACTATTACAGGTAACATAAAGGCTAAATATAGTAATAATGGCACTATACTGGAAACTACTGAGGAGAAAAGGGATCTAGGAGTCACTATTTCAGGTGACATAAAGGCTAAATATAGTATTAATGGCACTATAATGGGAGCTACTGAGGAGGAAAGGGATCTAGGAGTCACTATTTCAGGTGACACAAATGATAAATATAGTATTAATGGCACTATACTGGGAACTACTGAGGAGGAAAGGGATCTAGGAGTCACTATTTCAGGTGACACAAATGATAAATATAGTATTAATGGCACTATACTGGAAACTGCTGAGGAGGAAAGGGATCTAGGAGTCACTATTTCAGGTGACACAAATGATAAATATAGTATTAATGGCAGTATACTGGAAACTACTGAGGAGGAAAGGTATCTAGGAGTCACTATTTCAGGTGACATAAAGGCTAAATATAGTATTAATGGCACTATACTGGAAACTACTGAGGAGGAAAGGGATCTAGGAGTCACTATTTCAGGTGACATAAAGGCTAAATATAGTATTAATGGCACTATACTGGGAGCTACTGAGGAGGAAAGGGATCTAGGAGTCACTATTACAGGTAACATAAAGGCTAAATATAGTAATAATGGCACTATACTGGAAACTACTGAGGAGGAAAGGGATCTAGGAGTCACTATTTCAGGCGACATAAAGGCTAAATATAGTATTAATGGCACTATACTGGGAGCTACTGAGGAGGAAAGGGATCTAGGAGTCACTATTTCAGGTGACACAAATGATAAATATAGTATTAATGGCACTATACTGGGAACTACTGAGGAGGAACGGGATCTAGGAGTCACTATTTCAGGTGACACAAATGATAAATATAGTATTAATGGCACTATACTGGAAACTACTGAGGAGGAAGGGGATCTAGGAGTCACTATTTCAGGTGACATAAAGGCTAAATATAGTATTAATGGCACTATACTGGGAGCTACTGAGGAGGAAAGGGATCTAGGAGTCACTATTTCAGGTGACACAGAGGATAAATATAGTATTAATGGCACTATACGGGAAACTACTGAGGAGGAAAGGGATCTAGGAGTCACTATTTCAGGTGACATAAAGGATAAATATAGTAATAATGGCACCATACTGGAAACTACTGACGAGGAAAGGGATATACTGTAGGAGTCACTATTTCAGGTGACATAAAGGCAGGTAAGCAATGTAAGAAAGCAATGAGGAAGGCTAGTCAGATGCTTGGTACATTGGGAGAGGAATCAGCAGCAGAAAGAAAGAAGTAATAATGCCACTGTATAGGTCTATCATTAATATATATTCCGATGAGTTTTGTAAAACCGTGATGGACACGAAGGCATGAAGCCCAGCCGGATCAATGAGATCTGTGCAGGGTTTCATTGTGTAAAGTAATGAAACAGTTAAAAATCAGGAAAAAAAAAACTGCGTTTGGTCCCCCACTCCTAAACATAACCAGCCCCAGGCTCTTTGAGCCAGTCCTGGTTCTTAAAATCCTGGGAAAAAATTGATTAGTGGTCCCTAGTATTTTAAGAACCAGCGCCGGGCTTTTGGACCGGTCCTGGTTCCAAAAATCCGTAGGTAAAAGGACGCGGGGTTCCGCCATATTTTTTAAACCAGCACTGGGCTCCACTAGTCGAGAAGATTTTTAGGGATAATAATGATGGAGGTCAGCTAGTTCTATATTTTGAATTAATTTTGTATCTCCGAGTGGCACTTTGGCGTTGTTTTAAGAACATTTTGCACAAAGTAATACACACTGTGGTCCTTCCCTAAGCCCTGTGCGTTTTCGGGGAGGCGACGCGGCATTGGGGGAGGCGGGGTAGGATGAACGGGGGGCGGGCCATGACCGTTTTTGGGGCGGCTGCGTGTCGTCACGCGCAGCCGCTCCGATAAAAAAACCTGACCGCTGATCAGGGGGTCAACCCTAAATCTGATGCGTCCTCAATCAGATTGCGGATGCATCGGGAGGCGGCCCCACACATGCGCAGAGATGAACGCAGATCCGGCTGCGTATGCACCGATCTGCGTTCATCTCTGAATAACCCCCATAGTTCTGTTTTCTAATAATAAAAATACATTCATTTTAAACTATATACAAATACAATATGCACTTACTGTGCCAAAATAAAACTTAATGTAGACCTAGTATCTTCCTGTCTCTTCTCTCTACTCTGCATTATTCAGATTTTGGATGGTGCACTGTATATGACAATGCATGCCTCCCAACATGACCCTCTCCAGGAGGGACAGAATGCTCTGCTCCTGGACTTCCCTCTTAGGGGGTAATTCCAAGTTGATCGCAGCAGGATTTTTGTTAGCAATTGGGCAAAACCATGTGCACTGCAGGGGAGGCAGATATAACATGTGCAGAGAAAGTTAGATTTGGGTGGGGTGTGTTCAATCTGCAATCTAATTTGCAGTGTAAACATAAAGCAGCCAGTATTTACCCTGCACAGAAATAAAATAACCCACCCAAATCTAACTCTTTCTGCACATGATATATCTGCCTCCCCTGCAGTGCACATGGTTTTGCCCAATTGCTATCAAAAATCCTGCTGCGATCAACTTGGAATTACCCCCATAATGTATGATTGCCACCGCCTGTGCCGAAACACCTTTCTTATCCATTAACACAGGTGCAGACAAATCATAAATTAAGAAGAAAGTCCAGGAGCAGAGCATTGTGTCCCTCCTGGAGAGGGTCATGTTGGGAGGTATGCAATGCAATATAACGTTGCACTGCATTGGTGTATTGCTGAGCCAACACAGGTGTGTACACCGCTTATCTCCCACAAGAGACAAATGTAAACAGCAGGTGTTTCCTAAATGCTGTCAGGTGTGCCGTTTACAGCGCCTGGTTGTGAAATCCAGGTATTGTTCATATGAGGCGACATCTGGAAGAGGTATTTACAAGTAAAAACTGTTTTGTGATCTCCAAAAAAATTAAGAAGCTGTTAATTGCAGTTGTTTCACCGAGTCTCATAAGTTGTTTGCAAACGCTCGGTGAAGTGTGCCGTCACTCCTGTGTGCTATTGGAAGTGAGGTGCAAGACTTTAAAGCAATTTAGACGTTCAAATCATGCTTTCTATTATTGCCTGGAGATTTTTGCAGAGTTCAAGTGGTTTGATTTGTGAACTCTGGGATGATATATCAAGCAATAAAAAGAGTGGAAAAGTGGGGCAGCACGGATGGTGTAATAGTTAGCAATGCTACCACACAGCACAGAGTGCCTAATTCAGTCCCAGATGGAGGAGCGCAGGGGCGGATTGGGATGGAGAACCAGCCAGGGAAATATCTATTATTAACTATTACCAAGATGTGATATGAAAATAAAAATACATTAATTAATTGTCTTAGTTAATTAGTGTATTTGATCCTGAGAATAGTATCATCAATTAAGGGACTCACATTCTGTTTTGATTGGCGACAGTTGTGGAACAGGCTGAGATAATGAATGACTGGTGCAATGATACCCAGATATCTACAGATGGGTCCACATTTATCTTGACTTCCCTGCTGCGCCTAGGCACACCATGGTTTATTAACATAAGACCTTCATCTATTGTTCTCAGCTGCAATACAATACAGAGAACAATACATCAGGGGATTAAGTCATTACAGCAGGGGATTAAGTCTGACTGACCTGGCTCCATTAATCCTATTAAAGGCCAAGATAAAGATGGATCCATCTGTATAATCAACACTTTCATGGGCTTTTAATAAGACGTTCTCTGCGCAAATATTTAATATCTTAAATATTTTAAAAGGATATTTAAAAGGATAGCCAGAGGCAGTGCTACAGCTTGAAATTCACCGTTAGCAACCATGACTAAGTGGGGGTATCTGAAAGCCCCAGTATACTGTATGTATTGTCAGAGGAGCGTGGGACCGCCAGAGGATCTGATGTAATGGACTTTAACACCTATCCTTTTAAAATATTTAAGATCTCCTTTTAAGACCATGCGAGTTTCCAAGCTGAACGTTTTTTGAATATTAATGAATATTTTTCAATAGATGCATTAAAGAAAGAAATCAATAGCTCCATTAAGAACATTCTGTCAACAGCGCCTGGTAATTGGCGAGGAACTAGACACTTCAATCCAGAGTCCTGGTGGCGTTACAGAGAAATTACAGATTCAGTAAGAGCAGTAAGAGCGTCGTGTACGATATCATGTTGTGTGATGTGTTCTGGCTTTTATACACGTTCCTTAAATACAAGGAAATACGTTTTCTGCCGAGAGAAGCGGTCTTTATTTGCTCTTGTTAGTTGTTATTATTACCGTTGTAATTATTATTACTATATTATTGCTGTTATTTATTATTATTATTATTATTATTATTATTACTGTTGTACTTATTATTACTATACTAGTTACCAGCACCTCAAAATGACGGAACAACATAACAGTAATGTCAGCACCAGCGGCTGTACGTGTCCAGTTGGAGCAACAATTGAATTGTTCCGTCAAGTGCCATATAGTGAGGTGCCATCTGGAGGTGAGGAGCAGTGTTAGCCTTTTATTATGTAGGATTATTGCGTCTTCATCTTAGTATTATATTTTGTAGTCAAAGTACAGTAGTAGTATTACATGCTTAGAAATTTTGTGCGCTTGTTATTAGAGATGTATGGTACAGTTCTCCAGAAATCCAAGACCACCCGAATTTTGTGGATCCAAACCTAACCAAAACCCGGTCCGTATCTCCTAACCAGGACTCGGTTTGGATCTTCTCGTTGTTCATAACTGGATTTTAAATCTGAATTTTGGGTTTTGGATTGCAAAAATTACTTGATTTGGGCTGTTTTTACCGAAGTTTATAAATGATTATCGATTTTAAACCAAACCAAAAACCGAATCCGAACCAAAACACTTGAGGGTGGTTTTGCCAAAAGCAAAAGATGATGATGGGGTCATCTCTACTTGATATCTAGTTTTGGATTTATGATCCTCATCTCAACTTTCAAAGTAAGTATTTAACCTGGGTCATTCTACTCCCCCCACTCCTGCCCCACCCCACCTCCCCCACGGTATGCCATCCAATTCTAACCTTTGTGATGATGCTAGAGAAGTTGTACTGTGCACTTGATATTAGATTAATTAGGGATGTGCAGCACAGATCCCCGTGTTTTGGTTTTATAAGTCCTCACTGTATTTTGGTTTTAGCAAAAACCACCCTCAAGTGTTTTGGTTCGGTTTCGGATTCCTTTAAAATAGAGATGAACGGGTTCGGTTCCTCGGAATCCGAACCCCCCCGAACTTCACCCAATTTTCACGTTTCCGAGCAGACTCGGATCCTCCAGCCTTGCTCGGTTAACCCGAGCGCGCCCGAACGTCATCATCCCGCTGTCGGATTCTCGCGAGATTCGTATTCTATATAAGGAGCCGCGCGTCGCCGCCATTTTTCACTCGTGCATTGGAGATGATAGTGAGAGGACGTGGCTGGCGTTCTTTCAGTTTCTGTGTTCAGTGTGCTGCAAATATCTGTGCTCAGTGTGCTTCAAATATCTGTGCTCAGTGTGCTGCAAATATCTACGTTCTCTGCCTGAAAAACGCTCCATATCTGTGCTCAGTGTGCTGCAAATATCTGTGCTCAGTGTGCTTTATTGTGGGGACTGGGGACCAGCAGTATTATATAGTAGGAGGACAGTGCAGAGTTTTGCTGACCAGTGACCACCAGTATTATACGTTCTCTGCCTGAAAAACGCTCCATATCTGTGCTGCATTGTAGTATATAGTAGGAAGACAGTGCATAATTTTGCTGACCAGTGACCACCAGTATATAATATATAGAAGTACGGTACAGTAGGCCACTGCTCTACCTACCTCTGTGTCATCAAGTATACTATCCATCCATACCTGTGGTGCATTTAAGTTGTGCGCAGTACATATATAGTAGTAGGACAGTGCATCATTTTGCTGACCACCAGTATATAATATATAGCAGTACGGTATAGTAGGCCACTGCTCTACCTACCTCTGTGTCGTCAAGTATACTATCCATCCATACCTGTGGTGCATTTAAGTTGTGCGCAGTATATATATAGTAGTAGGCCATTGCTATTGATATATTACTGGCATATTACTGGCATATAATTCCACACATTAAAAAATGGAGAACAAAATTGTGGAGGGTAAAATAGGGAGATCAAGATCCACTTCTACCTCGTGCTGAAGCTGCTGCCACTAGTCATGGCCGAGACGATGAAATGCCATCAACGTCGTCTGCCAAGGCCGATGCCCAATGTCATAGTAGAGAGCATGTAAAATCCAAAACACAAAAGTTCAGTAAAATGACCCAAAAATCTAAATTAAAAGCGTCTGAGGAGAAGCGTAAACTTGCCAATATGCCATTTACGACACGGAGTGGCAAGGAACGGCTGAGGACCTGGCCTATGTTCATGGCTAGTGGTTCAGCTTCACATGAGGATGGAAGCACTCATCCTCCCGCTAGAAAAATGAAAAGACTTAAGCTGGCAAAAGCACAACAAAGAACTGTGCGTTCTTCTAAATCACAAATCCCCAAGGAGAGTCCAATTGTGTCGGTTGCGATGCCTGACCTTCCCAACACTGGATGGGAAGAGGTGGCGCCTTCCACCATTTGCACGCCCCCTGCAAGTGCTGGAAGGAGCACCCACAGTCCAGTTCCTGATAGTCAAATTGAAGATGTCACTGTTGAAGTACACCAGGATGAGGATATGGGTGTTGCTGGCGCTGAGGAGGAAATTGACATGGAGGATTCTGATGGTGAGGTGGTTTGTTTAAGTCAGGCACCCGGGGAGACACCTGTTGTCCGTGGGACGAATATGGCCATTGACATGCCTGGTCAAATTACAAAAAAAATCACCTCGTCGGTGTGGAATTATTTTAACAGAAATGCAGACAACATTTGTCAAGCCGTGTGTTGCCTTTGTCAAGCTGTAATTAGTAGGGGTAAGGACGTTAACCACCTAGGAACATCCTCCCTTATACGTCACCTGCAGCGTATTCATCAGAAGTCATTGACAAGTTCAAAAACTTTGGGTGACAGCGGAAGCGGTCCACTGACAACTAAATCCCTTCCTCTTGTAACCAAGCTCCTGCAAACCACACCACCAACTCCCTCAGTGTCAATTTCCTCCTTAGACAGGAAAGCCAATAGTCCTGCAGGCCATGTCACTGGCAAGTCTGACGAGTCCTCTCCTGCCTGGGATTCCTCCGATGCATCCTTGAGTGTAACGCCTACTGCTGCTGGCGCTGCTGCTGTTGCTGCTGGGAGTCGATCGTCATCCCAGAGGGGAAGTCGGAAGACCACTTGTACTACTTCCAGTAAGCAATTGACTGTCCAACAGTCCTTTGCGAGGAAGATGAAATATCACAGCAGTCATCCTGCTGCAAAGCGGATAACTCAGACCTTGGCAGCCTGGGTGGTGTCAAACGTGTGTCCGGTATCCACCGTTAATTCGCAGGAAACTAGAGAATTGCTTGAGGTACTGTGTCCCCGGTACCAAATACCATCTAGGTTCCATTTCTCTAGGCAGGCGATACCGAGAATGTACACAGACGTCAGAAAAAGAGTCACCAGTGTCCTAAAAAATGCAGTTGTACACAATGTCCACTTACCCACGGACATGTGGACAAGTGGAGCAGGGCAGACTAAGGACTATATGACTGTGACAGCCCACTGGGTAGATGTATTGCCTTCCGCAGCAAGAACAGCAGCAGCGGAACCAGTAGCAGTATCTCGCAAACGCCAACTCGTTCCTAGGCAGGCTACGCTTTGTATCACCGCTTTCCAGAAGAGGCACACAGCTGACAACCTCTTACGGAAACTGAGGAACATCATCGCAGAATGGCTTACCCCAATTGGACTCTCCTGGGGATTTGTGACATCAGACAACGCCACCAATATTGTGCGTGCATTACATGTGGGCAAATTCCAGCACGTCCCATGTTTTGCACATACATTGAATTTGGTGGTGCAGAATTATTTAAAAAACGACAGGGGCGTGCAAGAGATGCTGTCGGTGGCCCGAAGAATTGCGGGCCACTTTCGGCATTCAGCCACCGCGTGCCGAAGACTGGAGCACCAGCAAACACTCCTGAACCTGCTCCGCCATCATCTGAAGCAAGAGGTGGTAACGAGGTGGAATTCAACCCTCTATATGCTTCAGAGGATGGAGGAGCAGCAAAAGGCCATTCAAGCCTATACAGCTACCTACGATATAGGCAAAGGAGGGGGAATGCACCTGACTCAAGCGCAGTGGAGAATGATTTCAACGTTGTGCAAGGTTCTGCAACCCTTTGAACTTGCCACACGTGAAGTCAGTTCAGACACTGCCAGCCTGAGTTAGGTCATTCCCCTCATCAGGCTTTTGCAGAAGAAGCTGGAGAGATTAAAGGAGGAGCTAAAACAGAGCGATTCCGCTAGGCATGTGGGACTTGTGGATGGAGCCCTTAATTCGCTTAACCAGGATTCACGGGTGGTCAATCTGTTGAAATCAGAGCACTACATTTTGGCCACCGTGCTCGATCCTAGATTTAAAACCTACGTTGTATCTCTCTTTCTGGCAGACACAAGTCTGCAGAGATTCAAAGACCTGCTGGTGAGAAAATTGTCAAGTCAAGCGGAACATGACCCGTCAACAGCTCCTCCTTCACA
The DNA here is from genome assembly GCF_028390025.1 of Pseudophryne corroboree. Classification (NCBI taxonomy): domain Eukaryota; kingdom Metazoa; phylum Chordata; class Amphibia; order Anura; family Myobatrachidae; genus Pseudophryne; species Pseudophryne corroboree. The sequence goes on along the minus strand of NC_086451.1, from coordinate 458,944,638 downwards.
TTCTCCCGCAACTGGGGCTGCGAGGAAAAGGCTAAGAATTCCGAGCCCACCCGCTGGCGGTGATGCAGGGCAGTCTGGAGCGAGTGCTGACATCTGGTCCGGACTGAAGGACCTGCCAACGATTACTGACATGTCGTATACTGTCACTGCATATGATTCTGTCACCATTGAAAGAATGGTGGAGGATTATATGAGTGACCGCATCCAAGTAGGCACGTCAGACAGTCCGTACGTATACTGGCAGGAAAAAGAGGCAATTATTGGCAGTATACTGGCTTTATTTTACCTAAGTTGCCCCCCCCTCCAGTGTGTACTCCGAAAGAGTGTTTAGTGCAGCCGCTCACCTTGTCAGCAATCGGCGTTCGAGGTTACTTCCAGAAAATGTGGAGAAGATGATGTTCATCAAAATGAATTATAATCAATTCCTCCGTGGAGACATTCACCAGCAATTGCCTCCAGAAAGTACACAGGGACCTGAGATGGTGGATTCCAGTGGGGACGAATTAATAATCTGTGAGGAGGGGGATGTACACAGTGAAAGGGGTGAGGAATCGGACGATGAGGAGGAGGTGGACATCTTGCCTCTGTAGAGCCAGTTTGTGCAAGGAGAGATTGATTGCTTCTTTTTTGGTGGGGGCCCAAACCAACCAGTCATTTCAGTCACAGTCGTGTGGCAGACCCTGTCGCTGAAATGATGGGTTTGTTAAAGTGTGCATATCCTGTTTATACAACATAAGGGTGGGTGGGAGGGCCCAAGGACAATTCCATCTTGCACCTCTTTTTTTTTTTTCATTTTTCTTTGCATCATGTGCTGTTTGAGGACTATTTTTTGAAGTGCCATCCTGTCTGACACTGCAGTGCCACTCCTAGATGGGCCAGGTGTTTGTCGGCCACTTGGGTCGCTTAGCTTAGTCACACAGCTACCTCATTGCGCCTCTTTTTTTCTTTGCATCATGTGCTGTTTGGGGACTATTTTTTTGAAGTGTCATCCTGTCTGACACTGCAGTGCCACTCCTAGATGGGCCAGGTGTTTGTGTCGGCCACTTGGGTCGCTTAGCTTAGTCACACAGCGACCTCGGTGCAAATTTTAGGACTAAAAATAATATTGTGAGGTGTGAGGTGTTCTGAATAGACTGGAAATGAGTGGAAATTATGGTTATTGAGGTTAATAATACTATGGGATCAAAATGACCCCCAAATTCTATGATTTAAGCTGTTTTTGAAGGTTTCTTGTAAAAAAAACACCCGAATCCAAAACACACCCGAATCCGACAAAAAAATTTCAGGGAGGTATTGCCAAAACGCATCCGAATCCAAAACACGGCCGCGGAACCAAATCCAAAACCAAAACCCAAAAAATGTCCAGTGCACATCTCTACTTTAAAATCGATAATAATAAATACAAAACGAGAAAACGGCTAACATCTGGTACTTTTGACCTGTTTACATGCAATCCAAAAGCCGAGTTCTATACTGACAACAGACCCAAACAGGGACTCTGTTCCACTCGGACCCCAAAGTGATTCCGAACTGGGACTCAATTCGAACAGCACATCCCTACATCAGATACAGGTAAGTAAATAAAACAGATAATAGAGTAGCAACAGTCCTTGCAGCCCCTCCACAGTGACTTGGAGTGACTTGGAGGCACTGGGTGGCTCATAGGCGTTTAGGGGTACTATGGGGGCAACTGTCCCGGCTGCCACGCCACTCTCAGTGAAGCTGAAAGGAGCCGCCGTCGGGCTCCTATCTGAGGCTCTGTCCCTGCGTCTGTATATTGTTACATTTGGGTAAAACGTCATTTCTTATTGGCTTGATAAACGATGATTAGAAATTGTATTTATGGGGTCTTCTGTATCTTCTAATGAGTTCGGTCAAAGCTCGCGCGTTTATAACACATGAAGAATTCAGTGCATTGACATTCAGGTTAGATTACTAGATTAGCAAGGTGCAAGGACTCTATATTTGCACTGAACATGTCACAGATTGCTTTTACGGACTTATCCATCTGTGGACACTTCCATCGTTAGCCAGTTGTTGTCTGTCTATTTTCTGCAGTGCTTGGGGCTATGCTAATACATATCGGAGCTTTTAAGGGGCATATTTACAAACTATAGGGGTTTAGACCTGATAATTAGAATTTCCTATTGCCACTTTTTATAGCAATAAGAAATTAACCTTTGACTGAACTAATAATCACGTGCGATGTGTAAAGAAGTGAAATATCGTAAAAGCAATAATTTCCCTTCTGCTGACATTGCTGAGGAGGGTTCTGGGGGAACCCTCTCCCGGTGATTTCTGTACAAAGTAGCTCAGAGGGTACTATAGAATAACACAATCTGGAGATGGCGTTACCTATTGCGGCTAAACACCGGAATACTTTACATTTTGAAGCTTAATACATCTGACAGCTTTGGTGTGTGGGGGGCATAATATGGTGGAGGGAGCATAATATGGTGCAAGGGGCAATACTGTGTGGGGCTTAATATGGTGGAATTTTTTCTTTACTGTGGTGGCCAAGGTCTGTTGATGCAGGGTCAAAAACTGGGGTGTGAAGTAGTCTTTTACTGCAAGGACACGCCGATTTCAGTGAGACCACGCCCCCTCTCCACAGAATGTCTATGGGGGGGGGGGGGGAGCATTTTAGAACGTCTATACGGGGCGCATTTTTTTACTGGGAGCCAAATTGTCTAGAAACTGCACTGATTTTTATAATAAGCAACTTTATTTTACCTTAAAAATCCATAACTGCTCATTTATCCATCACCCATGCAAACATCATATACATCTCCAAAATGTGCTGCAGACATGGGCTTGGATGTACTGTATTTGTTTGCACTATGGACAGTACGGATGGTGTAATGGTTAGCATTACTGCTTTACAGCACTGAGGTCATGGGTTCCATGGCCCTAACTGTGTGGAGTTTGTATATGCTCCCCGTGCTTGCATGGGTTTCCTCAGGGTACTCCGGTTTCCTCCCACAAACCCCAAATATACTGGTACGGTAATTGGCTCTCAACAATAAAAAAATTAAAATAAAATAACCCTAGTGTATGCGTATAAAATTACACCTCTCCCTAATAAGCGCTCACCGCCGGTATTCCGGCTGTCGGGATTCCGGCTGTAGGAATACCAGTGTTGGTCTCCTGACCGCCGGGATCATGACAGCCAGGATATCACATTGAATCCATACAAATATAGTAATCTTATTCTTAACCCAAAATGGTAGATAAACCGGGATCCGGTCTGAAGATCGACAGTGTCTAGGTCGACAATGTTTAGGTCGACCACTATAGGTCGACAGTCACTAGGTCGACATGGATGGAAGGTCGACAGGGTTTCTAGGTCGACATGTGCTAGGTCGACAGGTCTAAAGGTCGACATGAGTTTTTCACATTTTTTTTGGGGGGGGGGGATTTTTTCATACTTAACGATCCACGTGGACTACGATTGGAACGGTAAAGTGTGCCGAGCGAAGCGGTAGCGGAGCGAAGGCACCATGCCCGAAGCATGGCGAGCGAAGCGAGCCATGCGAGGGGACGCGGTGCACTAATTTGGGATCCCGGTCACTCTACGAAGAAAACGACACACAAAAAAAAAAATCCTCATGTCGACCTTTAGACCTGTCGACCTAGCACATGTCGACCTAGAAACCCTGTCGACCTTCCATCCATGTCGACCTAGTGACTGTCGACCTATAGTGGTCGACCTAAACATTGTCGACCTAGACACTGTCGATAAAACGAACCACACCCAGATAAACCCTATTCTATCCCTAATACCGTAATCCCATCCCCCAAACTAAACCTAATACCCTAACCACGGAATTATCAGGAAGTGGCTGAAGAATTTACAAGAGGCCGTGTCTGCACTTTTTTGCCTGAGGGCCTCGGTATTTGGAGGGGGTGTTGACAATTTGCCTAGGGTGCTGAGAAATCTTGCACCGGCCCTGGCAATAAGCTTTATCTATCTTTGCATTCCATAATTCCTTCAGCTGAAGCCTCGCTCCTCTAGCGGTCGCTGGGGGGCCATGGTGCACCAAGGTTTATTAGCATAAGCCTTTCATCTATTGTTCTCAGCTGCAATACAATACAGAGAAAACAATATAGCAGGGGATTAAAGGGTATATGTACTAAGCAGTGAAAAGAGCGGAGAAGTGAGCCAGTGGAGAAGTTGACCATGGCTACCAATCAGCATTGAAGTAACATTTATACTTTGCATATTTTCAAATTATACAGAGCAGCTGATTGGTTGCCACGGGCAACTTCTCTACTGGCTCATTTCTCCACGCTTATCACTGCTTAGTACATTTCCCCCAAAGTCATTACAGCAGGGAATTAAGTCTGACAGCACTGGCTCAGTTGATAGGGATAGATGAGCAGGGCTCTATCTGTACCTGTAGGTTTTTGAATGACACTCTTTAGTGTACAAAGTACAAAAGCTTGGAGTCGGCTGGCAAAGTTACATGTACTGTCAGTCAAACACCTTAGGGGGGTCATTCCGAGTTGTTCGCTTGTTGCCGATTTTCGCAACACAGCGATTAGGTGGAAAATGTGCATGCGCTTAGTTATTTAACTAAGAACTTAGTAGATTTACACAAGCTTGAGCGAAGTTTTTTCAGCGCTCGAGTGATCGTAGTGTGATTGACAGGAAGTGGGTGTTTCTGGGCGGCAACTCAGCGTTTTCACGCCGTTTGCTAAAAAACGCAGGCGTGCCAAGGAAAAACGCGGGAGTGGCTGGAGAAACGGGGGAGTGGCTGGCCGAACGCAGGGCGTGTTTGTGACGTCAAACCAGGAACTAAATGGACCGAGCTGATCGCAATCTAGGAGTAGGTCTGGAGCTACTCAGAAACTGCTAAGAAATATGTAATAGCAAATCTGCTAATCTTTCGTTCTCTATTCTGCTAAGCTAAGATACACTCCCAGAGGGCGGCGGCCTAGCGTGTGCAATGCTGCTAAAAGCAGCTAGCGAGCGATCAACTCGGAATGAGGGCCCATGTTCCCTCACGGTACGCATATTTTTACATTTACATTCTTCTCAATGTTACACGATTCACTTTATTATCAGGCAATCTTGTAATTTAACTTTAGGGGACCTTGAAGAAGTATGATGAAGGAAGACAGCAGTTTTACCCCGTAACCTCTGACATCACCGTGATATATCGGTTGCAGTCCTTGTGGCAGAAAGAAAAGGGCGCAAACAACGTGTAATCTGTGTTCCGGATAATGAGAAGTTCCGTAACTCTGTAATTGTTCCCTAACAAAACATGTCAAAGACGGCGGTGACAAAATAATATGACAAAACTTAATTGGCTCCATCCCGGTGATAAGCCCACATGTCAAATGAGAAATGATAGACACTAACTAAACAACACTGAGTAGAACTGGAAAAAAAGAAGACATAACAGTATCCAGAACACTTATTAGTAGAGTATATCTCATTCCCTAACTCCTTAGTTTATAATAGGCACAGTATGCTGACAGTATATTCAGGTATAAGTGTATCCACTGTTTTGACAACTGTCGAAGCCGCGTACAGTAGCTGTTTAAATCATTTATAGGAGAGGCTCCAACAAAACTTTGATAGAAGTTTCAGTATGGATGCCAGGCGGCCATTTTGCCAAGGCTGTGAATCCCAGTTGGTCACTGCACCACCAGCAGTCTCTATCTATCGCCTTAGGCCCTGCCCACATATTTACCCATGAATGTCAGCATTGTCCAGATCTCAGCAGAAGACACTACTACTGTAGCAACATTATAATGGTATCTATTTACTAAGTCTTGGAGAGAGATAAAGTGGACGGAAATAAAGTACCAGCAAATCAGCTCCTAACTGCCATGTTACAGGCTATGTATGAAACATGACCGTTAGGAGCTGATTGGCTGGTACTTTGCTCTATCTCTATGGCTTAGTAAATAGACTCCTATGTCACTAGCTCAGCGTAGCAAACTGCTCACACTGGGTCTGATGCCAAGTTGATCCTCTGCCCTTTTGCGTAGTGTAAAAGAGTATTTTTGCACTGTGCATGCTCTGGAAGAGAACGTGTGCAAGGACAGGCAATGTAGAGCCATTCACATTTCACCTGCTATCTCCACATATGACAAAGGAGTTTTAATTGGGCTGTAATGCAACGTTCCCACTAAGCAAACAATGGCGTGCCGACACAACTGATTGATGCAGAGTCTGACAGAAACGTAAATAGGCCCCGTGTCATTATCACCATGTGTGGCATGGTGTAAGAGCGTACTAAGGATAAATATGAGCAGCAATGTGTGTGGATAGGTGGCCTCTACCACCATCTGAGCCTGGGCGCTGTTGTTAGGCCTCGGGTGCTGCTGTCTCTCCTGCCTCCCTCTGTCTCTACCACCACCTGAGCCTGGGCGCTGTTGTTACTGTAGTTCTGCTGCCTCTCCTGCCTCCCCCTGTCTCTGCCACCACCTGAGCCTGGGCGCTGTTGTTAGGCCTGGGGCACTGCTGCCTCTCCTGCCTCCCACTGTCTCTGCCACCACCTGAGCCTGGGCGCTGCTGTTAGGCCTGGGGTGCTGCTGCCTCTCCTGCCTCCCACTTTCTCTGCCAACACCTGAGCCTGGGCGCTGCTGTTAGGCCTGGGGCACTGCTGCCTCTCCTGCCTCCTGCTGTCTCTGCCATCACCTGGGCCTGGGCACTGCTGTTAGGCCTCGGGTGCTTCTGCCTCCCACTGTCTCTACCACCACCTGAGCCTGGGCGCTGTTGTTAGGCCTGGGGTGCTGCTGCCTCTCCTGCCTCCCGCAGTCTCTACCACCACCTGAACCTGGGCGCTGTTGTTAGGCCTGGGGTGCTGCTGCCTCTCCTGCCTCCTGCTGTCTCTGCCATCACCTGGGCCTGGGCACTGCTGTTAGGCCTGGGGTGCTGCTGCCTCTCCTGCCTCCTGCTGTCTCTGCCATCACCTAGGCCTGGGCACTGCTGTTAGGCCTGGGGTGCTGCTGCCTCTCCTGCCTCCTGCTGTCTCTGCCATCACCTGGGCCTGGGCACTGCTGTTAGGCCTCGGGTGCTTCTGCCTCCCACTGTCTCTACCACCACCTGAGCCTGGGCGCTGTTGTTAGGCCTGGGGTGCTGCTGCCTCTCCTGCCTCCCGCAGTCTCTACCACCACCTGAACCTGGGCGCTGTTGTTAGGCCTGGGGTGCTGCTGCCTCTCCTGCCTCCTGCTGTCTCTGCCATCACCTGGGCCTGGGCACTGCTGTTAGGCCTGGGGTGCTGCTGCCTCTCCTGCCTCCTGCTGTCTCTGCCATCACCTGGGCCTGGGCACTGCTGTTAGGCCTGGGGTGCTGCTGCCTCTCCTGCCTCCTGCTGTCTCTGCCATCACCTGGGCCTGGGCACTGCTGTTAGGCCTCGGGTGCTTCTGCCTCCCACTGTCTCTACCACTACCTGAGCCTGGGCGCTGTTGTTAGGCCTGGGACGCTGCTGCCTCTCCTGCCTCCTGCTGTCTCTGCCATCACCTGGGCCTGGGCACTGCTGTTAGCCCTCGGGTGCTTCTGCCTCTCCTGCCTCCCACTGTCTCTACCACTACCTGAGCCTGGGTGCTGTTGTTAGGCCTGGGGCACTGCTGTCCTCCTGCCTCCTGCTGTCTCTGCCATCACCTGGGCCTGGGCACTGCTGTTAGCCCTCGGGTGCTTCTGCCTCTCCTGCCTCCCACTGTCTCTACCACTACCTGAGCCTGGATGCTGTTGTTAGGCCTGGGGCACTGCTGACTCTCCTGCCTCCCACTGTCTCTACCACCACCTGAGCCTGGGCGCTGTTGTTAGGCATGGAGCTCTGCTGCCTCCCGCTGTCTCTGCCACTACCTGAGCCTGGGCGCTGTTGTTAGGCCTGGTGCACTGCTGCCTCTCCTGCCTCCCACTGTCTCTACCACCACCTGAGCCTGGGCGCTGTTTTTATGCCTGGGGCGCTGCAGCCTCTCCTGCCTCCTGCAGTCTCCATCACACGGTCAGGAGAAGGCAGCAGCTGGATGTGCTGCTCATTCTTATTCATTTTATCTTCTCCGTCTGCGTTCTTCGTAGTTTATGTATTGTATGGTTTGGTTTGGAAGAATTGTCACAGAAAATAGAGGTTACTGTTCTCATAAGTTTATAGTTTGATTTGTGATGATTTTCTCCTTTAGAAACAGAAATAGACATTAGATATGTGTTACTACTTCTAGTGTCCTGGAGAGAACCAGTCAGGTGTACAGGAGCTGTGTCTCAGTAAATGAAAATCAAAGTGTGTCTGATAAATCGTCCTCATCACAGGCTCAAACGTTAGCGAAAGAAATATCAACCTGCAGACGCTCCCTATACAGGCGGAGAAATAATCAAGTGAAAGACAAAAAAATTCAGAAGCCCCATGCGTAACCTGTGCATCATATGTCCCCTCTTATCTATCTTGTGACTCCTGCCTTTTATCCTATTTTGACTTGTTTTTATTGCTCATATTGAGGCGCTAACTGGCTGAGCTTTTCTGTCCATGAGTGCCACTAAATGCGCTTGCATTTTACACACTAGCTATGACAGGTGAAGGCGTTACCCATAGCAACCTATCAGATTTTAGCTATCTTTTGATTAGAGATGTGCAGGCGGCACTTTTCGTGTTTTGGTTTTGGTTCTAATTCCCCGCTCGTGTTTTGGTTTTGGATTGGTTTTGCCAAAACCACCCTTTCGTGTTTTGGTTTTGGGTCTGGATGATTTTTGAAAAAAACATAAAATCACAGAATTTGTGAGTAATTTTGCTCCTACGGTATTATTAACCTCAATAACATTAATTTCCACTCATTTCCAGTCTATTCTGAACAACTCACAATATTGTTTTTAGGCCTAAAGGTTGCACCGAGGTGGCTGTATGACTAAGCTAAGCGGCACAAGTGTGTGGCACAAACACCTGTCCCATCTAGGAGTGGCACTACAGTGGCAGACAGGATGGCAGATTTAAAAAATAGGCCCCAAACAGCACATCATGCAAAGAAGAAAAAGAGGTGTAATGAGGTAGCTGTATGACTAAGCTAAGCGACACAAGTTTGCGGCACAAAACACCTGGCCCATCTAGGAGTCGCACTGCAGTTGCAAACAGGATGGCACTTAAAACTAGGCCCAAAACAGCACATGAGGCAAAGAAGTAAAAGAGGTGCAATGAGGTAGCTGTATGACTAAGCTAAGCGACACAAGTGTGCGCACCAACACCTGGCCCATCTAGGAGTGGCACTGCAGTGGCAGACAGGATGGCATTTAAAAAAACTAGGCCCCAAACAGCACATGATGCAAAGAAGAAAAAGAGGTGCAAGATGGAATTGTCTTTGGGCCCTCCCACCCACCCTTATGTACTACAAACAGGACATGCACACTTTAACAAACCAATCATTTCAGCGACAGGGTCTGCCACACGACTGTGGCTTAAATGACTGGTTTGTTTGGGCCCCCATCAAAAAAGAAGCAATCAATCTCTCCTTTCACAAACTGGCTCTACAGAGGCAAGATGTAGACCTCATCCTCATCCTCTGATTCCTCACCCCTTTCACTGTGTACATCCTCCTCCTCACAGAGTATTAATTCGTCCCCACTGGAATCCACCATCACAGGCCCCTGTGTACTTTTTGGAGGCAATTGCTGGTAAAGGTCTTCCCGGAGGAAATTATAAATCATTTTGATGAACATCATCTTCTCTACATTTTGTGGAAGTAACCTCCTACACTGATCGCTGACAAGGTTACCGGCTGCACTAAACACTCTTTCGGAGTACACACTGGAGGGGGGGACAACTTAGGTAAAATAAAGCCAGTTTGTGCAAGGGCATCCAAATTGCCTCTTTTTCCTGCCAGTATATGTACGGACTGTCTAACATGTCTACTTGGATGCTGTCACTCATATAATAGTCCATGATTCTTTTAATGGTGACAGAATCATATGCAGTGACAGTAGACGACATGTCAGTAATCGTTGGCAGGTCCTTCAGTCCGGACCAGATGTCAAGACTCGCTCCTGACTGCCCTGCATCACAGCCAGCGGGTGTGCTAGGAAATTTTATCCTTTTCCTTGCAGCCCCAGTGGCGGGAGAAAATGAAGGAGTAGCTGTTGACGGGTCACGTTCCGCTTGAGTTGACAATTTTCTCACCAGCAGGTCTTTGAACCTCTGAAGACTTGTGTCTGCCGGAATTAGAGATACAATGTAGGCTTTAAACCTTGGATCGAGCATGGTGGCCAAAATGTAGTGCTCTGATTTCAACAGATTGACCACCCTTGAATTCTGGCAAAGCGAATGAAGTGCTCCATCCACAAGTCCCACATACTTTGCTGAATCGCTCCGTCTTAGCTCCTCCTTAAATTTCTCAAGCTGCTTCTGCAAAAGCCTGATGAGGGGAATGACCTGACTCAAGCTGGCAGTGTCTGAACTGACTTCACGTGTGGCAAGTTAGAAGGGTTGGAGAACCTTGCACAAGACGAAAATCATTCTCCACTGCGCTTGAGTCAGGCGCATTTCCCCACCTTTGCCTATATCGTAGGTGGATGTATAGGTTTGTATGGCCTTTTGCTGCTCCTCCATCCTCTGAAGCATATAGAGTGTTGAATTCCACCTCGTTACCACCTCTTGCTTCAGGTGATGGCAGGGCAGGTTCAGGAGTGTTTGATGGCGCTCCAGTCTTCGGTATGCGGTGGCTGAATGCCGAAAGTGGCCCGCAATTTGTCGGGCCACCGAAAGCATCTCCTGCATGCCCTTGTCATTTTTCTAAAAATTCTGCACCACCAATTTAATTGTATATGCAAAACATGGGACGTGCTGGAATTTGCCCAGGTGTAATGCACGCACAATATTGATGGTGTTGTCCGATATCACAAATCCCCAGGAGAGTCTAATTAGGATAAGCCATTGTGCAATGATGTCCCTCAGTTTCCGTAAGAGGTTGTCAGCGGTATGCCTCTTACGGAAAGCGGTGATACATAGTGTAGCCTGCCTAGGAACGAGTTGGCATTTGGACACCTTTTCTGACGTCTTTGTACATTCTCGGTATCGCCTGCCTAGTGAAGTGGAACCTAGATGGGATTTGATACCGGGGACACAGTACCTCAAACAATTCTCTAAGTCCCACTGAACTAATAGCGGATACCCGACGCACGTCTAACACCAACATAGCTGTCAAGGCCTCAGTTATCCGCTTTGCAACAGGATGACTGCTGTGATTTTTCATCTTCCTCACAAAGGACTGTTGGACAGTCAATTGCTTACTGGAAGTAGTACAAGTGGTATTCCGACTTCCCCTCTGGGATGACGATTGACTCCCAGCAGCAACAACATCAGCGCCAGCAGCAGCAGGCGTACCACTCAAGGATCCTCCGGAGGAATCCCGGTTAGGAGAGGACTCCTCAGTCTTGACAGTGAAATGGCCTGCAGGACTACGGACGTTCCTGACTGAGGAGGAAGTTGACGTTGAGGGGGTTGGTGGTGTGGCTTGCAGGAGCTTGGGTACAGGAGGAAGAAGGGATTTAGGTGTCAGTGGACTGCTTACGCTCTTGCCCAAAGTTTCACAACTTGACACTGACTTCTGATGATTGCGCAGTAGGTGACGTATAAGGGAGGATGTTCCTAGGTGGTTAACATCCTTACCCCTACTTATTACAGACTGACAGAGGCAACACACGGCTTGACACCTGTTGTCCGGATTTGCAGAGAAATAATTCCACACCAAAAAGGTGGCTTTTTTGGTATTTTGCCCAGGCATCACAATGGGCTTATTCATCCCACGGACAACAGGTGATTCCCCCGGTGCCTGATTTAAACAAACCACATCACCATCAGAATCCTCCTCATCAATTTCCTCCTCAGCTCCAGCAACACCCATATCCTCATCTTGGTGTACTTCAACAGTGACATCTTCAATTTGAATTTCAGAAACTGGACTGTGGGTGCTCCTTCCAGCACTTGCAGATTGCGTGCAAATGGTGGAAGCAGCCACCTCTTCCCGTCCAGTGTTGGGAAGGTCAGGCATCGCAACTGCCAACAAACTTGGACTCTCCTTGGGGATTTGTGATACCATCTTAGAACGCACAATTCTTTGCTGTGCTTTTCCAGCTTAACTCTTTTCATTTTTCTAGCGGGAGGATGAGGGCTTCCATCGTCATGTGAAGCTGAACCACTAGTCATGAATATAGGCCACGGCCTTAGCCGTTCCTTGCCACTCAGTGTCGTAAATGGCATACTGTATTGGCAAGTTTACGTTTCTCCTCAGACCATTTCAATTTCTTTTTTGGGGTGTTTTTACTGACCTTTGGCTTTTTGGATTTTACATGCCCTCTACTATCACATTGGGCATCGGCCTTGGCAGACGACGTTGATGGGATTTCATCATCTATGTCATGACTAGTTTCAGCAGCTTCAGCACTAGGAGGAAGTGGTTCTTGATCTTTCCCTATTTTATCCTCCAAATTTTTGTTCTCCATTATTTTTCTGGAGTTATATAACAATGGGGGTCATTCCGAGTTGATCGTAGCTGTGCTAACTTTAGCACAGCTACGATCAGGCACTCAGACATGCGGAGGGACACCCAGCACAGGGCTAGTCTGCCCCGCATGTCAGTGCCGCTCCCCCCCCCCCCCCCCCCACTCCAGCAGAAATGCAAAAGCATCGCACAGCGGCAATGCTTTTGCATTTCAGTAGTAACTCCCGGCCAGCACAGCTTCTGCGGCTGGCCGGGAGAACCTCCTCGCTGCACAGGTCGCATCGGCTGCGTGTGACGCCACCCCCCCAACGGTCCGGCCATGCCTGCGTTGGACGGACCGCATCCCCAAAATGGCGGATTAACGCCGCCGTCCAGCCCCCTCCTGCCCAGCAACCGCCTCTGCCTGTCAATCAGGCAGAGGCAATCGCTACTATACAATGGCCTTCGGCCATCCAGCATGCGCCGGCGCACTGCGGCGCCGGCGCATGCGCAGAACCGACCCGATCGCTGCGCTGCGATAAACTGCAGCGAGCGAGCGGGTTGGAATGACACCCAATATGCGGTACAGGAGAGCGTAACTCTACACCACACAGGGCAAAACCTGTGAAAATTATTTGGATTAAATATTAATGACCCCTTTATTTGGGGTAAATAATATACAGCACAGGACAGCACCACTGAACTTATATGGCAGCACCACTGTACTGGACTTATATGGAATTATATGGATTTATATGGAATTATACTGCAGGATCACTGGAGTTATACGCCAGTACCACTGGAATTATACGACAGGATCACTGGAATTATACACCAGTACCACTGGACATATACGGCAGAATCACTGGACTGGATTTATACTCCAGTACCACTGGAATTATATGGCAGGATCATTGGATTTATATGCCAGTATCACTGGAATTATATGGCAGGATCACTGGATTTATAGGCCAGTGCCACTGGAATTATATGGCAGGATCATTGGACCTATACGCCAGTGCCACTGGAATTATATGGCAGAATCACTGGATATATACGCCAGTACCACTGGAATTATACAGCAGAATCACTGGATTTATACGCCAGTACCACTGGAATTATACGGCAGGATCACTGGATTTATACGCCTGTACCACTGGAATTATACGACAGGATCACTGGAATTATACACCAGTACCACTGGACTTATACGGCAGTACCACTGGACATATACGGCAGAATCACTGGACTGGATTTATATGCCAGTACCACTGGAATTATACGGCAGGACCACTGGACTTATACGCCAGTACCACTGGAATTATATGGCAGGATCACTGGATTTATACGCCAGTGCCACTGGAATTATATGGCTGAATCACTGGATTTATACGCCAGTACCACTGGAATTATACGGCAGGATCACTGGATTTATACGCCAGTACCACTGGAATTATACGGCAGGATCACTGTAATTATACGGCAGTACCACTGGATTTATACGGCAGTACCACTGGAAATATACGGCAGTATCACTGGACAGGACTTATACGCCAGTACCACTGGAATTACATGGCAGGATCACTGGATTTATACGCCAGTGCAACTGGAATTATACGGCAGGATCACTAGATTTATACGCCAGTACTACTGGAATTATATGGCAGGATCACTGTATTTATACGGCAGCACTGCTGGACATATACGGCAGTATCAATGGACATATATGGCAGTATCACTGGACATATACGGCAGTACCACTGGACATATACAGCAGCACAGGGACACCACCACTGGACTGGATTTATACAGCAGCACTGGACATATGGCAGCAGAGGACACAACCACTGAACTGATGCAGGACACTGAGGGCGGAGACACGTCCTCTCTCTACACTCTCCAATGCCGGAGTGAAAATAGCGGCGACGCGCGGCCACTTATATGGAATACAAACCCTTTGAGAATCCGACTGCGGGATGATGACGTTTTGCCTCGTTCTGGTTTCCGAGTCAGGCGGGAAAACCAGAGCCGGGCTCGGATCTGGGCTCGGGTGGTGAATTACGAGGGGGGATCGGTTCTCTGAGAACTGAACCTGCTCATCTCTACTTTTGATGGAATGTACTAGAAAAGTGATAGCTAGATGCATTGGTTGCTATGGGCAATTTCTCCACTGGTTTTCTTTAGGTTTGATAAATCTCCCCATTCTACGCAGCCAGGAAATAGTGTCTATAGAAAATTAGTATATTGGCCCTCATTCCGAGTTGATCGCTCGCTAGCTACTTTTTGCAGCCGTGCAAACACATAGTCACCGCCCACGGGGAGTATATTTTCGCTTTGCAAGTGTGCGATCGCCTGTGCAGCCGAGCGGGACGAAAAAGTTTGTTGCAGTTTCTGAGTAGCTCTGAATTTACTCAGCCTTTGCGATCACTTCAGCCTGTCCGGGCCCGGAATTTACGTCAGACGCCCGCCCTGCAAACGCCTGGACACGCCTGCATTTTCCCTACCACTCCCAGAAAACGGTCAGTTGACACCCACAAACGCCCTCCTCCTGTCAGTCACCTTGCGATCGGCTGTGCGAATGGATTCATCGCTAGAAGCATTGCACAGTAAGGATGCTGTTTGTACCCGTACGATGCGCGTGCGCAATGCGGTGCATACGCATGCGCAGTAGTAACCTGATCGCTGCGCTGCGAAAAACGTCAGCGAGCGATCAACTCGGAATGAGGGCCTTTGCTGGATTCTAGGGGTAGATTTAATAAAGCTTCTAAAACAGAAAAGCGGTGGTTTTGCCCATAGCGACCAATCATATTATGGGTATCATTTTCTAGAATGCAATAGAGTAATGATAGCTATTATCAGATTAGTTGCTAATGCCAATAGCACCACTTTTCATTTTTATATGTGTTCGGTGCTTAGTTTTGAAACTTACATTTAAGAATGTAGCATGAGTCCAAATAGAGTAAACCTGAGGTGACATTACAATGTCTGACCTGCTGTGGGCACGAAAACACATGTATTAGCCCATACGAATTGGCGATACTCAATCACATATCTCTTGTAGAAATAACCAGAGTAAAATAGATATATATTTAGTAGCCATACATTATCAGCAATACACTGGGTATAAAGTGAACGGCTGTGGAATAACAGATCTACAATGTCTAGGTAGACAGACAATAGGTCATCAACATAAGGTCAACATCATTACGTCAGCAGGTACAAAAGGTCAACATCTACAAAAAGGCCAACAGAATAAAAAGGTCGACATGAAAATGGTCGACAAAAAAATGGTCGGCACAATTTGGGTTTTTTTTTTAGACCACATCTTGTCCACATGGAAGGTAAATCAAGAAATATTGGAAAAACATGGGAAACACTTACCTTGAGATCTTGTGTTATTCAGTTACAATCCCCTTTATTAAATAACACATTTCAGTATACTGCCATACCCAGGATTCACACCTATAACCTGTTGCATTCTAATCAAAAACCCTACTCATTGAGCTATTTGATCCTGCATAATAACTATGAACACTATATGAAGCTGCTGGTACTTTGTAAAATAATAATCAGCATTGCTATTGAGCAGATCTATGTAGTGTGCAGCCACACATCCAATCCCTTGCAGCCACACACTACATAGATCTGCTCAGCCGCAATGCTGAACATTTTTTCACAAAGTACAAGGTAAGCTTCAAATAGTTAAGGCCCGTATTCACGGGCAGATCTAGGGAGAGATGTGTGCTGAACGAACCGCTCAGCACACATAACTCCACCCGCTCAGCACAGCGCGATGTGTGCTGAGCGTGCGGGGGGAGCGGGTGAAGTGAGTGACCTGCTAGATTGGCCAATCTAGCACCAGCGATAGCGATGCGCGGGGCTGCGCATCACTATCGCTGTGAGGGGTACACACGGAGTGATCGCTGCTTAAAATCTAAGCAATCTAGTCAGATTGCTTTGATTTTAAGCAGCGATCACTCCGTTAGTAGCCCCCTTTAGAATTCTCTAGCTTAGAATTATCTTCCTTTCTATGCAAGGGCAGATAGCTTAATGATTAGATCGTCTGACTGTAATGCCGCAGGTAATGGGTTCAAATCCCAGGTAAGTCAGCACCTTGACATGTAATAAAGGACAGTGTGACTGAATAACAAATAAATCTCAAGTTGAGTTCATGAATGTTGTATAGGTATTAGCGACAGAAGGGGTCAGGGTAGGAGACAGGGGCGGTCAGGAGATGCTAGGCTTCAAAAAGGGGGGATCTGCAAGTGACAGTAATTAAAACAGATAAGTAAAAAGTCCTGCCAACAGCGCCCCCCTACCCTGCAGCGCTTTGTGCGGTGCCCCCTCCGCACACACCTAGTTACAGCCCTGATCAGGAGCAGAACAGATCATGATCAGACAACCAAAAGTCAGTACTTAACAAGGTAAATAATGGCAGAACAGGGTGAGGCACAAACGTCCAAAATTCAGTGCAAAGATCAAGTAATCCACAGTTTAATGTAGAAAGGAGCAGGCAGAAACTAGCGTGTCTATTTACTAAGCCATGGAGATAAAGTAGATGGAGATAAAGTACCGGCCAATCAGCTCCTAACTGTCATATTACAGGCTGTGTTTGAAAAATGACAGGAGCTGGTTGGCTGGTACTTTATCTCCGTCCACTTTATCTCCATCCAAAGATTAGTAAATAGACCCCTATTGTGAGGTAACAAGACCAGAAATAGAAAAGAATAATTTTACAAAGTATCAGAGTGTACACAGATGCAAGAACTCGCAGCAATCACCTAGCACAGACTGCTAGGTGATATTCCATTGTAAAGAAATGACAGGTGGAACAGAAAAACTGCTAGTTGGCTGCACAAGTCTTATCGAGTGTGTTAAATTAAAGTGTTTCAGTGGCGCTCGTGGAATAGTCACAGAAAAGAACAGCCGGTTAGTGTCTTAAAATGTGGAATAAAAATTAATCAAGACTGGATAAATCCTTTAATAAAAGAGTTACAAGTCAGATAAGAGTGGGCATATGATGTAAAGATTTCCTGTCTATACAGTGGTGTCTGGGGCTCCGGAAATTTTTGTTTAATTGTTTATTTCTTCACTTATATTGGAAGTTGCAGGAGGCTGTTGATGTTTCTTTCTCTAAATTTTAAGCATGTGGTGAGGACGATTTATCAGACACACTTTGATTTTCATTTACTGAGACAAATCTCCTGAACACCTGACTGGTTCTCTTCAGGAAACTAGAAGTAGTAACACATATCTAACGTCTTTTTCTGTTTCTAAAGGAGAAAATCATCACAAATCAAACTATCAACTTATGAGAACAGTAACCTCTATTTTCTGTGACAATTCTTCCAAACCAAACCATAAAATACATAAACTACACAGAACACAGGCCGAGAAATATAAAATAAATAAGAATGAGCCGGACATCTTGCTACTGACAGCGTGATGGAGACAAGGGGGAGGAAGGAGAGGCAGCAGTGCCCCAGGCCTAGCTAAAGTGCCCAGGCTCAGGTGGTGGTAGATACTGAGGGAGGCAGGAGAGGCAACAGTGCCCCAGACCTTACAACAGCGCCCAGGCTCAGGTGGTGGTAGATACTGAGGGAGGCAGGAGAGGCAACAGTGCCCCAGACCTAACAACAGCGCCCAGGCTCAGGTGGTGGTAGAGACAGCGGGAGGCAGGAGAGGCAGCAGTGCCCCAGACCTAACAACAGCGCCCAGGCTCAGGTGGTGGTAGAGACAGCGGGAGGCAGGAGAGGCAGCAGCACCCCAGGCCTAACAACAGCGCCCAGGCTCAGGTGGTGGTAGAGACAGTGGGAGGCAGGAGAGGAAGCAGCGCCCCAGGCCTAACAACAGCGCCCAGGCTCAGGTGGTGGTAGAGACAGTGTGAAGGCAGGAGAGGCAGCAGCACCCCAGGCCTAACAACAGCGCCCAGGCTCAGGTGGTGGTAGAGACAGTGGGAGGCAGGAGAGGCAGCAGCACCCCAGGCCTAACAACAGCGTCCAGGCTCAGGTGGTGGTAGAGACAGTGGGAGGCAGGAGAGGCAGCAGCACCCCAGGCCTAACAACAGCGCCCAGGCTCAGGTGGTGGTAGAGACAGTGGGAGGCAGGAGAGGCAGCAGCACCCCAGGCCTAACAACAGCGTCCAGGCTCAGGTGGTGGTAGAGACAGCGGGAGGCAGGAGAGGCAGCAGCACCCCAGGCCTAACAACAGCATCCAGGCTCAGGTGGTGGTAGAGACAGTGGGAGGCAGGAGAGGCAGCAGCACCCCAGACCTAACAACAGCGCCCAGGCTCAGGTGGTGGTAGAGACAGCGGGAGGCAGGAGAGGCAGCAGTGCCCAGACCTAACAACAGCGCTAGGCTCAGGTGGTGGCAGAGACAGTGGGAGGCAGGAGAGGCAGCAGCACCCCAGGCCTAACAACAGCATCCAGGCTCAGGTGGTGGCAGAGACTGCGGGAGGCAGGAGAGGCAGCAGCGTCCCAGGCCTAACAACAGCATCCAGGCTCAGGTGGTGGCAGAGACTGCGGGAGACAGCAGAGCAGCAGCGTCCCAGGCCTAACAACAGCGCCCAGGCTCAGGTGGTGGTAGAGATGGCGGGAGGCAGGAGAGGCAGCAGCACCCCAGGCCTAAAAACAGCGCCCAGGCTCAGGTGGTGGCAGAGACAGCGGGAGGCAGGAGAGGCAGCAGCACCCCAGGCCTAACAACAGCGCCCAGGCTCAGGTGGTGGCAGAGACAGCGGGAGGCAGGAGAGGCAGCAGCACCCCAGGCCTAACAACAGCATCCAGGCTCAGGTGGGGGCAGAGACTGCGGGAGGCAGGAGAGGCAGCAGCGTCCCAGGCCTAACAACAGCGCCCAGGCTCAGGTGGTGGTAGAGATGGCGGGAGGCAGGAGAGGCAGCAGCACCCCAGGCCTAACAACAGCGCCCAGGCTCAGGTGGTGGTAGAGACAGCGGGAGGCAGGAGAGGCAGCAGTGCCCCAGACCTAGCAACAGCGTCCAGGCTCAGGTGGTTGTAGAGACAGTGGGAGGCAGCAGAGCAGCAGTGCCCCAGGCCTAACAACAGCGCCCAGGCTCAGGTGGTGGCAGAGACAGCGGGAGGCAGGAGAGGCAGCAGCACCCCAGGCCTAACAACAGCATCCAGGCTCAGGTGGTGGCAGAGACTGCGGGAGGCAGGAGAGGCAGCAGCGTCCCAGGCCTAACAACAGCGCCCAGGCTCAGGTGGTGGTAGAGATGGCGGGAGGCAGGAGAGGCAGCAGTGCCCCAGGCCTAACAACAGCGCCCAGGCTCAGGTGGTGAAATTAGCACTGGCCCTGATTCTGAGGTGAAATTGGCAGAGGTGGCTCCTTCATTTCGCACTTAATGTATAATGTATGTTTTTACCCATATACAGAGTTCTACGCATCATTGTGACAATGTGTCAAACTCCTCATCATGCAGTTGTGTCGGCACTCTCACCGGGCCTTGCTTAAGTGAGACCGCTGCGTTACATCCCACTTACACCTCCATAGTCAGCAGTGGAGATTTTGCCTGAAAAGCATATGGCTCTACATTTCCTATATGTGTGTGCTCTATTCTAGAGCATGAGCAGTGCAAATACACTGTCATCACGCTATGCCAAAAGGTCTTCGTTCTGCTCCATAATGGCCCAGTGTGAGCAATAGTACAAGACAACAAGATACACATGTCACAACTGAGGATTGGGGCTGACGGGAGGAAGCCTCAGTTGTAGGGGGAGAGGTGTAGTGAAACCTGGGCGGTAATATGGGACTCTTGGACATGCAGTACCCCAGCCCAAAGGCGTGACCACGACAACAGGAGTAAAGTTTAAAAAGTTTATTTCAAGCACTGTTCAGGTGGTACATCAACAGCAACAAGAGATATGATAAAAGAATATGCAATACACAGTTCCTGCAGATGGTACTGGGTGTGGTAATAATAATAGGTATCCGTCTAGATAGACTTAGGAGATGGAATGTCCTTAACCTACACCCGGTTGCAGAGTGGTGCAATGAATACAGGAACTGACCAGCAGGTGGTTCCCTGGAAGCTGGTTGTATTGTATGAGAGGTGAATTAGTTGCTGAGAAGGCCGGACGGAACCGGACTGAATGATGAGATGAGCAGGGCTTGATGATACAACGTAGCTGGAGTATAGCTAGATGCACAGATGATGCTAGAGTTCGTTGGAATTGAGGAGACGGTGACAGAGCACCGATGACGGCTGGTATTCGATGACGGAGCACCGATGATTGCTAGTATTCGATGGCGGAGCACCGATGATTGCTGGTATTCGATGAAGTCTGAGGACAGAACACCGCTGGAAGCTAGCTGCTGGAAGCCGGTGTATGGGCACTGCCAATTGCGGAGGGCAATGTAGGACACTGTGGAGTCAGGCTGCACCACTGGATGATAAACTGGAGCGAATCTCTAGTGGAGTTGGAAGCAGGAGCTGTGGAGGCAGAGTCCAGCGGTGCTGTGGATTGGTAAAGATAGTGTCATGTGACTGGAACCAACATGGCTGCGCCCATACTAGCACTTGAAGAGAAATCTAGCTTGTTGCACCATGTGAGGAATTACAGTAATGGCGGTGGAGGCCGCGGAGAACAGTGAACGCCAACTTGCACTTGATTCACAGAGCTTGCGGCAAAGACCGTAGCGGGCGAGAGCCGCCGTGCAGACTTGTTTGCGCATTTGAATTACAAGGATGGCGGCAAAGGCCGCAGCAGACAGGAGACGCCATGCAGACCCATCAGAGCACTGGACGTGCAGCAATGGCGGCGGAGGCCACGGAGGGCTAGAAACGCCATACTACTACATGAGTTCTTTGTGACAGCATGTGCGGAGTGGCAGAGAGGAGATGTGAAGTGAGGATGTCAGCAGCATGACTGAGACCCGCCCTGGAACGCTGAGCCAGCCTCGTGAGACACTTGAAAGGTAGATAATGGCGTCCAGTAACCCGGATCGTGACAACACTCTGCAGAGGGACTAGCTCACGTCCGGCATCTTGTATGGTCGGTGGCTGATAGACCGCTGCTTGATGTGTCTTCAGCTCCCCATACAGTACATGCAGCATGCTTTGCTGAGCCAGCAATATAACCAGAACATAGAGCCTGTGTTGAGATCAAGATGATGGTCCAACGCTGTCAATCACAGGCAAATATGTGTGCAGGAAAACTTGCCTAAGGGGCATTTGCAAAAGAAGCCCCTCATATGATGTGTCCCTGGCTGAAGAGACTGGCAGCCCTCCACCATCACATCACAAACGGTAATGTACAGATGGAGCCACGTTCATCTAGCCTTCTCTGCTGCACCTAGGTGCACCATGGTTTATTAGCATAAGCCTGTCATCTATTGTTCTCAGCTGCAATACAATACAGAGAGAACATACAGCAGGGGGTTAAGTCATTACAGCAGGGGATTAAGTCATTACAGCAGGGGTAAAAGTCCATCTGCCCTGGCTCAGTTATTCCTATTAAAGGCCAAGATGAGCAGGGCTCCATCTGTATCCAATTATTTCCTCAGCCTGGAACTAGTCAGTGTGGGCAGTGCTCGTGTGTAATACCTGAGTTTGCAGCAGCGTGTTCATGCCCTGATTAGAAAACACCATCATTTGATGGCGCTCAGTCAGGTGCAGACAGTCGTATTGCTGGAAAAGGGCAGGAAGCCGCTTTGATTGCTAATTTATCCTCGCACTTGTATCCTGCTGCCCGAGTGTTGGTAGGGACTGTGGCGCTGGCAGAGGGCCTGATGTTCCCTCACTAGACAAAAGCAGCACTTTGGCTTCCACATAGATTTGCACTTCATTTGCATCAGTTGCCGCGCCTTCCTTGAAGTTATCATTCTCCATAAAGTGTCTGACAGTCAAGTCAACAGAATAAGTGTTCGGGCTTCCCAATACAATAGCTACAGAGTGCGAGCAGGGCCCTCCGTACCTCTCTGTCTGTCTGTAATCACTGCTTTGTTCCCCGGAGTAAAGCGAACCATCATATGTTTGAGTTTACTGTTTTCATGGGGGGACATTCCGAGTTGATCGTAGCTGTGCTATATTTAGCACAGCTACGATCAGGCACTCAGACATGCGGGGGGACGCCCAGCACAGGGCTAGTCCGCCCCGCATATCAGTGCCCTCCCCCGCCTCCCCCCCCCCCCTGCAGAAATGCAAAAGCATCGCACAGCGGCGATGCTTTTGCATTTCAGGAGTAACTCCCGGCCAGCGCAGCTCCTGCGACTGGCCGGGAGAAACTCCTCGCTGCCCGGGTCGCAGCGGCTGCCTTAGCCGGACCGCGCCTCCTAAACGGCGGCTTAACGCCGCCGTCCAGCCCCCTCCCGCCCAGCGTCAATCAGGCAGAGGCGATCGCTACACTACAATGGCCTTAGGCCGCCCAGCATGCGCCGGCGGACTGTGGCGCCGGCGCATGCACAGATCCGACCCGAACGCTGCGACAAACTGCAGCGAGCGATCTGGTCGGAATGACCCCCATGGATCTGATAATTGGAGGACGGAGTTCATTTGAATAAAAAAAAAAAAAAAGTCAATAGTTTGTAATATTGAAGTATTCTGAGTGATCCGTTGGTGCATTTTACAAGGTTTTATCTCCCTGTTTTCCATGTTGAGATATGACATCGACGTGAATGCGTTTGTTGGATATTTTGTAAACTGATCGCCTTACGATGGCAGCCAATTGGACTCAATCGAGCCCAAATCATCATTTCATATTATTATAATGAACATGGAGGTGTCTCCTCTACATATTCTATTTGGAGATGTTGAACTGCCTCCACTTATCACCATATAATTTGCAGAGAAAAGAAGAATTATTATATAACGAGGAGCGGCTGTAAGGTGAAAGTAATGCTTACCTGAAATTGAAATTGTCTGAAATTCCCAAAGGAAAAAATATTAATTCATCTCCTGACATTTTTATAGCGGTGCCAGGCAATTCATCAGCCAAAATGATCAAAGATCACTCAATCTAAATTATTTTTCGTGTCGTTGTTCAACTCGAAATGAAGTTTATGACAGCGCTTGTCAATTTTTAAGCAATGGTAAATGTACAGCAAATTGCATGGCTATGAACTTTAAAAAGCCTGTAATGTTTATTTTACCCACAATATCTTTTTAAGTTATCCACCATGACTATCGTGGTTGTAGAGCATTAGAGGACGTCTTCTGCAAGTGGGACCGTAGAAGCATTAGAAGGTTCCATGAGCAGTATATAGAAGGAGGAACCTTTGGGTACTACCCTTGTCTAAGATTGTGTCTTATTATTATTATATTGGTGTCTTATTAATAAAATCATGAGCCATTCATAGATTATACATGAACCCAGGATCACACCAAGGACAGCCCAAGGAGAAAGCAGTGGAGGTGGTTTTTCTAGGAGCCAAGACGTTGTTAAATATTAAATTATCACTTCTTGTCCATGTCTTGGTCATATTTACACCGTGTTACCAGTAAATAGGACTTTGCTTTGGTACCATAGTTGAGTAAACTATACTTTAATTTCTGCCTATTATAATAAGGAGACTTTTTACAAAAATGCTAAATAAGCCCCTTATTTAATTCTGCAAGTCCTAAAGCTTACAAGGGTTGGGGAACACATGTGTGCCGCATTCTGGAGGTCCCATGTTTTGTAATGGTCGGTCCTAGACAAAATTGTGTCCAGGCAGAAATCGCGGTGGCTTTCTACTACCCTAAATACTAGAGATGAGCGGGTTCGGTTTCTTTGAATCCGAACCCGCACGAACTTCACTTTTTTTTCCACGGGTCCGAGCGACTCGGATCTTCCCGCCTTGCTCGGTTAACCCGAGCGCGCCCGAACGTCATCATGACGCTGTCGGATTCTCGCGAGGCTCGGATTCTATCGCGAGACTCGGATTCTATATAAGGAGCCGCGCGTCGCCGCCATTTTCACTCGTGCATTGAGATTGATAGGGAGAGGACGTGTCTGGCGTCCTCTCCATTAGAATAGAGATAGATAGATTAGATAGAGAGAGATTGTGCAGAGTCGCAGACAGAGTTAGTTTACCACAGTCAGTGACCAGTGCAGTTGCTAGTTAACTTTTATTTAATATAATATATCCGTTCACTTCTCTCTGCTATATCCGTTCTCTGCCTGAAAAAAAAAACGATACACAGCACAGTCAGTCACACAGTGTGACTCAGTCTGTGTGCACTCAGCTCAGCCCAGTGTGCTGCACAGTCATCAATGTATAAATTAAAAGCTTATAATTAATTGTGGGGGAGACTGGGGAGCACTGCAGGTTGTTAGCAGGAGCCAGGAGTACAATTATATTAATTAACAGTGCACACTTTTGCTGCAGGAGTGGTGACCAGTGCCTGACCACCAGTATAGTATTGTTGTATACTACTAATATCTCTTTAAATATCAATCAGTCTATATTAGCAGCAGACACAGTACAGTGCGGTAGTTCACGGCTGTGGCTACCTCTGTGTCGGCACACGGCAGGCAGTCCGTCCGACCAGAATTGTATTATTTATTATTATATACCTACCACCTAACCGTGGTTTTTTTTTCATTCTTTATACCGTCATAGTGTCATCCTAATTGTTACGAGTATACTACTATCTCTTTATCAACCAGTGTACAGTGCGGTAGTTCACGGCTGTGGCTACCTCTGTGTCGGCACACGGCAGGCAGTCCGTCCGACCAGAATTGTATTATTTATTATTATATACCTACCACCTAACCGTGGTTTTTTTTTCATTCTTTATACCGTCATAGTGTCATCCTAATTGTTACGAGTATACTACTATCTCTTTATCAACCAGTGTACAGTGCGGTAGTTCACGGCTGTGGCTACCTCTGTGTCGGCACACGGCAGGCAGTCCGTCCGACCAGAATTGTATTATTTATTATTATATACCTACCACCTAACCGTGGTTTTTTTTTCATTCTTTATACCGTCATAGTGTCATCCTAATTGTTACGAGTATACTACTATCTCTTTATCAACCAGTGTACAGTGCGGTAGTTCACGGCTGTGGCTACCTCTGTGTCGGCACACGGCAGGCAGTCCGTCCGACCAGAATTGTATTATTTATTATTATATACCTACCACCTAACCGTGGTTTTTTTTTCATTCTTTATACCGTCATAGTGTCATCCTAATTGTTACGAGTATACTACTATCTCTTTATCAACCAGTGTACAGTGCGGTAGTTCACGGCTGTGGCTACCTCTGTGTCGGCACACGGCAGGCAGTCCGTCCGACCAGAATTGTATTATTTATTATTATATACCTACCACCTAACCGTGGTTTTTTTTTCATTCTTTATACCGTCATAGTGTCATCCTAATTGTTACGAGTATACTACTATCTCTTTATCAACCAGTGTACAGTGCGGTAGTTCACGGCTGTGGCTACCTCTGTGTCGGCAGTCGGCAGGCAGTCCGTCCATCCATAATTGTATTATTATTATAATATATACCACCTAACCGTGGTTTTTTTTTCATTCTTTATACCGTCATAGTGTCATACTAGTTGTTACGAGTATACTACTATCTCTTTATCAACCAGTGTACAGTGCGGTAGTTCACGGCTGTGGCTACCTCTGTGTCGGCAGTCGGCAGGCAGTCCGTCCATCCATAATTGTATTATTATTATAATATATACCACCTAACTGTGGTTTTTTTTGCATTCTTTATACCGTCGTCATAGTGTCATACTAGTTGTTACGAGTATACTACTATCTCTTTATCAACCAGTGTACAGTGCGGTAGTTCACGGCTGTGGCTACCTCTGTGTCGGCAGTCGGCAGGCAGTCCGTCCATCCATAATTGTATTATTATTATAATATATACCACCTAACCGTGGTTTTTTTTTCATTCTTTATACCGTCGTCATAGTGTCATACTAGTTGTTACGAGTATACTACTATCTCTTTATCAACCAGTGTACAGTGCGGTAGTTCACGGCTGTGGCTACCTCTGTGTCGGCAGTCGGCAGGCAGTCCGTCCATCCATAATTGTATTATTATTATAATATATACCACCTAACCGTGGTTTTTTTTTCATTCTTTATACCGTCGTCATAGTGTCATACTAGTTGTTACGAGTATACTACTATCTCTTTATCAACCAGTGTACAGTGCGGTAGTTCACGGCTGTGGCTACCTCTGTGTCGGCAGTCGGCAGGCAGTCCGTCCATCCATAATTGTATTATTATTATAATATATACCACCTAACCGTGGTTTTTTTTTCATTCTTTATACCGTCGTCATAGTGTCATACTAGTTGTTACGAGTATACTACTATCTCTTTATCAACCAGTGTACAGTGCGGTAGTTCACGGCTGTGGCTACCTCTGTGTCGGCAGTCGGCAGGCAGTCCGTCCATCCATAATTGTATTATTATTATAATATATACCACCTAACCGTGGTTTTTTTTTCATTCTTTATACCGTCGTCATAGTGTCATACTAGTTGTTACGAGTATACTACTATCTCTTTATCAACCAGTGTACAGTGCGGTAGTTCACGGCTGTGGCTACCTCTGTGTCGGCAGTCGGCAGGCAGTCCGTCCATCCATAATTGTATTATTATTATAATATATACCACCTAACCGTGGTTTTTTTTTCATTCTTTATACCGTCGTCATAGTGTCATACTAGTTGTTACGAGTA
This sequence comes from Pseudophryne corroboree, assembly GCF_028390025.1. Lineage (NCBI taxonomy): Eukaryota > Metazoa > Chordata > Amphibia > Anura > Myobatrachidae > Pseudophryne > Pseudophryne corroboree. Next base: position 458,917,582 of record NC_086451.1, on the reverse strand, counting down.
TACTACTATCTCTTTATCAACCAGTGTACAGTGCGGTAGTTCACGGCTGTGGCTACCTCTGTGTCGGCAGTCGGCAGGCAGTCCGTCCATCCATAATTGTATTATTATTATAATATATACCACCTAACCGTGGTTTTTTTATACCACCTAACCGTGGCAGTCCGTCCATAATTGTATACTAGTATCCAATCCATCCATCTCCATTGTTTACCTGAGGTGCCTTTTAGTTCTGCCTATAAAATATGGAGAACAAAAAAGTTGAGGTTCCAAAATTAGGGAAAGATCAAGATCCACTTCCACCTCGTGCTGAAGCTGCTGCCACTAGTCATGGCCGAGACGATGAAATGCCAGCAACGTCGTCTGCCAAGGCCGATGCCCAATGTCATAGTACAGAGCATGTCAAATCCAAAACACCAAATATCAGAAAAAAAAGGACTCCAAAACCTAAAATAAAATTGTCGGAGGAGAAGCGTAAACTTGCCAATATGCCATTTACCACACGGAGTGGCAAGGAACGGCTGAGGCCCTGGCCTATGTTCATGGCTAGTGGTTCAGCTTCACATGAGGATGGAAGCACTCAGCCTCTCGCTAGAAAACTGAAAAGACTCAAGCTGGCAAAAGCACCGCAAAGAACTGTGCGTTCTTTGAAATCCCAAATCCACAAGGAGAGTCCAATTGTGTCGTTTGCGATGCCTGACCTTCCCAACACTGGACGTGAAGAGCATGCGCCTTCCACTATTTGCATGCCCCCTGCAAGTGCTGGAAGGAGCACCCGCAGTCCAGTTCCTGATAGTCAGATTGAAGATGTCAGTGTTGAAGTACACCAGGATGAGGAGGATATGGGTGTTGCTGGCGCTGGGGAGGAAATTGACCAGGAGGATTCTGATGGTGAGGTGGTTTGTTTAAGTCAGGCACCCGGGGAGACACCTGTTGTCCGTGGGAGGAATATGGCCGTTGACATGCCAGGTGAAAATACCAAAAAAATCAGCTCTTCGGTGTGGAGGTATTTCACCAGAAATGCGGACAACAGGTGTCAAGCCGTGTGTTCCCTTTGTCAAGCTGTAATAAGTAGGGGTAAGGACGTTAACCACCTCGGAACATCCTCCCTTATACGTCACCTGCAGCGCATTCATAATAAGTCAGTGACAAGTTCAAAAACTTTGGGTGACAGCGGAAGCAGTCCACTGACCAGTAAATCCCTTCCTCTTGTAACCAAGCTCACGCAAACCACCCCACCAACTCCCTCAGTGTCAATTTCCTCCTTCCCCAGGAATGCCAATAGTCCTGCAGGCCATGTCACTGGCAAGTCTGACGAGTCCTCTCCTGCCTGGGATTCCTCCGATGCATCCTTGCGTGTAACGCCTACTGCTGCTGGCGCTGCTGTTGTTGCCGCTGGGAGTCGATGGTCATCCCAGAGGGGAAGTCGTAAGCCCACTTGTACTACTTCCAGTAAGCAATTGACTGTTCAACAGTCCTTTGCGAGGAAGATGAAATATCACAGCAGTCATCCTACTGCAAAGCGGATAACTGAGTCCTTGACAACTATGTTGGTGTTAGACGTGCGTCCGGTATCCGCCGTTAGTTCACAGGGAACTAGACAATTTATTGAGGCAGTGTGCCCCCGTTACCAAATACCATCTAGGTTCCACTTCTCTAGGCAGGCGATACCGAGAATGTACACGGACGTCAGAAAAAGACTCACCAGTCTCCTAAAAAATGCAGTTGTACCCAATGTCCACTTAACCACGGACATGTGGACAAGTGGAGCAGGGCAGGGTCAGGACTATATGACTGTGACAGCCCACTGGGTAGATGTATGGACTCCCGCCGCAAGAACAGCAGCGGCGGCACCAGTAGCAGCATCTCGCAAACGCCAACTCTTTCCTAGGCAGGCTACGCTTTGTATCACCGCTTTCCAGAATACGCACACAGCTGAAAACCTCTTACGGCAACTGAGGAAGATCATCGCGGAATGGCTTACCCCAATTGGACTCTCCTGTGGATTTGTGGCATCGGACAACGCCAGCAATATTGTGTGTGCATTAAATATGGGCAAATTCCAGCACGTCCCATGTTTTGCACATACCTTGAATTTGGTGGTGCAGAATTTTTTAAAAAACGACAGGGGCGTGCAAGAGATGCTGTCGGTGGCCAGAAAAATTGCGGGACACTTTCGGCGTACAGGCACCACGTACAGAAGACTGGAGCACCACCAAAAACTACTGAACCTGCCCTGCCATCATCTGAAGCAAGAAGTGGTAACGAGGTGGAATTCAACCCTCTATATGCTTCAGAGGTTGGAGGAGCAGCAAAAGGCCATTCAAGCCTATACAATTGAGCACGATATAGGAGATGGAATGCACCTGTCTCAAGTGCAGTGGAGAATGATTTCAACGTTGTGCAAGGTTCTGATGCCCTTTGAACTTGCCACACGTGAAGTCAGTTCAGACACTGCCAGCCTGAGTCAGGTCATTCCCCTCATCAGGCTTTTGCAGAAGAAGCTGGAGGCATTGAAGAAGGAGCTAACACGGAGCGATTCCGCTAGGCATGTGGGACTTGTGGATGCAGCCCTTAATTCGCTTAACAAGGATTCACGGGTGGTCAATCTGTTGAAATCAGAGCACTACATTTTGGCCACCGTGCTCGATCCTAGATTTAAAGCCTACCTTGGATCTCTCTTTCCGGCAGACACAGGTCTGCTGGGGTTGAAAGACCTGCTGGTGACAAAATTGTCAAGTCAAGCGGAACGCGACCTGTCAACATCTCCTCCTTCACATTCTCCCGCAACTCAGGCTCAGAATTCCGAGCCCACCCGCTGGCGGTGATGCAGGGCAGTCTGGAGCGACTGCTGATGCTGACATCTGGTCCGGACTGAAGGACCTGCCAACGATTACGGACATGTCGTCTACTGTCACTGCATATGATTCTCTCAACATTGATAGAATGGTGGAGGATTATATGAGTGACCGCATCCAAGTAGGCACGTCACACAGTCCGTACTTATACTGGCAGGAAAAAGAGGCAATTTGGAGGCCCTTGCACAAACTGGCTTTATTCTACCTAAGTTGCCCTCCCACAAGTGTGTACTCCGAAAGAGTGTTTAGTGCCGCCGCTCACCTTGTCAGCAATCGGCGTACGAGGTTACATCCAGAAAATGTGGAGAAGATGATGTTCATTAAAATGAATTATAATCAATTCCTCCGCGGAGACATTGACCAGCAGCAATTGCCTCCACAAAGTACACAGGGAGCTGAGATGGTGGATTCCAGTGGGGACGAATTGATAATCTGTGAGGAGGGGGATGTACACGGTGATATATCGGAGGGTGAAGATGAGGTGGACATCTTGCCTCTGTAGAGCCAGTTTGTGCAAGGAGAGATTAATTGCTTCTTTTTTGGGGGGGGTCCAAACCAACCCGTCATATCAGTCACAGTCGTGTGGCAGACCCTGTCACTGAAATGATGGGTTGGTTAAAGTGTGCATGTCCTGTTTTGTTTATACAACATAAGGGTGGGTGGGAGGGCCCAAGGATAATTCCATCTTGCACCTCTTTTTTCTTTTCTTTTTCTTTGCATCATGTGCTGATTGGGGAGGGTTTTTTGGAAGGGACATCCTGCGTGACACTGCAGTGCCACTCCTAGATGGGCCCGGTGTTTGTGTCGGCCACTAGGGTCGCTAATCTTACTCACACAGCTACCTCATTGCGCCTCTTTTTTTCTTTGCGTCATGTGCTGTTTGGGGAGGGTTTTTTGGAAGGGACATCCTGCGTGACACTGCAGTGCCACTCCTAGATGGGCCCGGTGTTTGTGTCGGCCACTAGGGTCGCTAATCTTACTCACACAGTCAGCTACCTCATTGCGCCTCTTTTTTTCTTTGCGTCATGTGCTGTTTGGGGAGGGTTTTTTGGAAGGGCCATCCTGCGTGACACTGCAGTGCCACTCCTAGATGGGCCCGGTGTTTGTGTCGGCCACTAGGGTCGCTAATCTTACTCACACAGCTACCTCATTGCGCCTCTTTTTTTCTTTGCGTCATGTGCTGTTTGGGGAGGGTTTTTTGGAAGGGCCATCCTGCGTGACACTGCAGTGCCACTCCTAGATGGGCCCGGTGTTTGTGTCGGCCACTAGGGTCGCTAATCTTACTCACACAGCTACCTCATTGCGCCTCTTTTTTTCTTTGCGTCATGTGCTGTTTGGGGAGGGTTTTTTGGAAGGGACATCCTGCGTGACACTGCAGTGCCACTCCTAGATGGGCCCGGTGTTTGTGTCGGCCACTAGGGTCGCTTATCTTACTCACACAGCGACCTCGGTGCAAATTTTAGGACTAAAAATAATATTGTGAGGTGTGAGGTATTCAGAATAGACTGAAAATGAGTGTAAATTATGGTTTTTGAGGTTAATAATACTTTGGGATCAAAATGACCCCCAAATTCTATGATTTAAGCTGTTTTTTAGTGTTTTTGGAAAAAAACACCCGAATCCAAAACACACCCGAATCCGACAAAAATAATTCGGTGAGGTTTTGCCAAAACGCGTTCGAACCCAAAACACGGCCGCGGAACCGAACCCAAAACCAAAACACAAAACCCGAAAAATTTCAGGCGCTCATCTCTACTAAATACTAGATGAACGCCTCAGGGCAAGTTTCCGTGACTTATTGCCCGTCATATAATTCTGCAGCCCAATTTCCAGCCATATTGCATATACGGTACCATGTCGCCAGATCATTCGAATTGTGTATAGATCTTTTTTTTAACCCTTCCTCCTTAAGTTTAGTTTTATTACTGCATTAAAATAGTATGTATGTATTATTATTAACAGGTTGTTGTAACATAGGGGGTAATTCCAAGTTTATCACAGCAGGAATTTTGTTAGCAGTTGGGCAAAACCATGTACACTGCAGGGGAGGCAGATATAACATGTGCAGAAAGTGTTAGATTTGGGTGGGTTATATTGTTTCTGTGCAGGGTAAATACTGGCTGCTTTATTTTTACACTACAAATTAGATTGCAGATTGAACACACCACACCCAAATCTAACTCTATCTGCACATGTTATATCTGCCTCCCCTGCAGTGCACATGGTTTTGCCCAACTGCTAACAAAATTCCTGCTGTGATCAACTTGGCATTACCACCATAGTGCAGGATATTCTGTTGCGCTTAACAATTGGAACAGTAATAGAACAAAATATGGTAATAACAGGCAGACATAGAGGCAGGAGGGCCCTGCTCGCATGCTTACACATAGTGAAATAGGCATTGATACAGAAGGACGGATGCCATATTTGTGTATACATCTACGTAGCTATATAAATACATTTTATATAGTGGGACAGATAGACATATAGCTGAAGGTGATAACTAACCTTTGTATGTCCATATATCTACAGTATATGAACGGAAAAACACACAAAGAAATAAGGATTTATTTTAACCCTTTCCCTAACTTTCAGTCACACTGGTCATCTCACGACTCGACTACTGCAACGTTCTCCTCGCTGGCCTCGCCTGCTCCCATCTTGCTCCCCTCCAATCTGTTCTCAACTCCTCAGCTTATCTTCCTCTCCCGCCGCTCCACATCTGCCACTCCCCTTCAACCAGTGGCGGATTTAGCGGGGGGCGATTAGGGCGAACGCCCCCCCCCCCTAAACATACCGCCACCGGGATGGAGGCCGGGTCCCGCTGCGGTGTTGGGAACGAGGTGGAGAGCAGTGCAGCGCGGCGGGGGAAGGGGAGAGAGAGAGAGCGTCCTGACGCGCATACAGCAGCTGAGCGGCCTCTGTTCTGACCACGCCCCCTCCTTCCTGTATGCGCGTCAGGACACGCTTTCTCTCTCTCTCCCCGTCCCCCGCCGCGCTGCCCGCTCTCCACCTCGTTCCCAATGCCGCGGCGGCACCCGGCCTCCATCCGACTCTTCATGCTGCTGGCTGCAGCAGGTGTCACTCACTGTCAGTGTACCCTCCAAACTAAAGTAAGTGTGTGTGTGTGTGTGTGTGTGTGTGTGTGTGTGTGTGTGTGTGTGTGTGTGTGTGCCCCCTCTGTGTTCCATGTCTCCCCCCTCTTCTCCTAACTAAAGTATATATGTCCCTGCATTATTTCGGCTCATTCAGTGTGCTGTAATGTGAATATCGCCTCATTCTGCGTGCTATGATGTGCATTTCGGCTCATTCTGCGTGCTATAATGTGAATATCGGATCATTCAGTGTGCTATAATGTGAATTTCGGCTCATTCAGTGTGCTATAATGTGCATTTCGGATCATTCAGTGTGCTATGATGTGCATTTCGGCTCATTCAGTGTGCTATAATGTGAATTTCGGCTCATTCAGTGTGCTATAATGTGCATTTCGGCTCATTCTGCGTGCTATAATGTGAATTTCGGCTCATTCAGTGTGCTATAATGTGAATATCGGATCATTCAGTGTGCTATAATGTGAATTTCGGCTCATTCAGTGTGCTATAATGTGCATTTCGGCTCATTCAGTGTGCTATAATGTGCATTTCGGCTCATTCAGTGTGCTATAATGTGCATTTCGGCTCATTCTGCGTGCTATAATGTGAATATCGGCTCATTCTGCGTGCTATGATGTGCATTTCGACTCATTCTGCGTGCTATGATGTGCATTTCGGCTCATTCTGCGTGCTATAATGTGAATTTCGGCTAATTCAGTGTGCTACAATGTGATTTCGGCTCATTCAGTGTGCTATGATGTGCATTTCGGCTCATTCAGTGTGTTATGATGTGCATTTCGGCTCATACAGTGTGCTATAATGTGAATTTCGGCTAATTCAGTGTGCTACAATGTGATTTCGGCTCATTCAGTGTGTTATGATGTGCATTTCGGCTCATTCAGTGTGCTATAATGTGAATTTCGGCTCATACAGTGTGCTATAATGTGAATTTCGGCTCATACAGTGTGCTATAATGTGAATTTCGGCTCATACAGTGTGCTATAATGTGAATTTCGGCTCATACAGGGGTAAATTTACTAAGGTGGGAGATTTTTAGAACTGGTGATGTTGCCCATAGCAACCAATCAGATTATATCTATTATCTGGTAGAAGCAGCTAGATAAATGGTAAGTAGAATCTGATTGGTTGCCATGGGCAACATCACCAGTTCTAAAAATCTCCAACCTTAGTAAATTTACCCCACAGTGTGCTATAATGTGAATTTTGGATCATACTGTGTGCTACAATGTGAATTTCGGCTCATTCAGTGTGCTATAATGTGACTTTTGGATCATACTGTGTGCTACAATGTGAATTTCAGCTCATACAGCGTGCTACAAGGTGAATTTCGGCTCATTCAGTGTGCTACAATGTGAATTTCAGCTCATTCTGTGTGCTATAATGTGAATTTCAGCTCATACAGTGTGCTATAATGTGAATTTCGACTCATTCTGTGTGCTGTAGAAACAGAATTTGTCGGCAGATAAGAACCACTTGGCCCATCTAGTCTGCCCCTTTTTTTTTTTTTTTAACATTATTTTTTATCTCTAACCTTATCTGATCCTTATTTCTGTGTATGAATATCCTTATGTCTATCCCATGTATGTTTAAATTGCCCTACTGTCTTAGCCTCTACCACCCCTGATGGAAGGAATGGCGATTCGCCAGTCTGTATCACCAGTGCGCAGGGTTCTCTCCACTAACTGGCAACATTTTATTAGTAATGGCAACAATAGGAAATTTAAAAGCGAACGGGAAGGGCATTACTAAGTGGGAGGGGCTATGATTAGGGGGAGGGTCATAATTCTTAAACCGCCCCCCCCCCCCTAAAAGTTAAGTCTAGATCCGCCACTGCCTTCAACAAAACCTGCACTGACTCCCATTCCCCTACAGAATCCTCTTCAAACCCTCACATACAAGGCCATTTCTAATTCCACTGCTCCCTACATCTCCAACCTCCTCTCCCCTCATACTCCCTCCCGCCCACTACGGTCGACCAATGACCGTTGCCTCTCCACCACCCTGGTCACTGCTTCCCATGCACGAGTTCAGGATTTTGCCCCTTCAGTGGAACGCGCTCCCCCGCTCCATTAGACTCTCCCCAACCTTGCAAAACTTCAAACAGGCACTGAATACCCACCTATTCATCAAAGCATAACCTCCCGATGCATAACCTAGTCCTGAGGCCGCTCCTCCATCCCCCTGCCTCATGCTGTGAAGATCTCAGCTTTGCTTACATCCTGCCATCAGGCTACCTCCTGCTTGCTTGCACCTCATGTCATCTGTCTGTCGCCCCTCCCCACTAGATTGTTAGCTCTTCAGAGCAGGGCCCTCTTTCCTCTTGTTATCTAAGTCCTCTTCTCGACATTTCACACGCAGCTCTCTCCTACTCAGCGACCATCTTTACTGCATATTCTCCTACTGGTAAAGGCACATCTCTATCTATGGCCACCAGCCCCAAGTAGTACGATGATTACTCCCTCGCTACTTACATCTTAGTTGTATTATGTATGAGAATTGTGCTGCTCTTTGTTACCTGTACTCTATTATTTATTTACTGTAATGCCAAGTTTTGTCTCCCTGTACTGTCCTTTGTACGGCGCTACGAAACACTTGTGGCGCCTTATAAATAAAATGTTTCAATAATAATAATACCCCATCCCAACGTAACAAGCCACAGACATCAGTCCTGTCAGATAGCACAGCATACAGCAGGAGAGGGGGGGCGATTTCTCAGAAGGATATACAGTGAACAATCCAACACAGCCTACTTATCCCATGGGACGATACCCGATAAATAGATCTGCGGGAATAGAACAACAGGTACGGTATTTAGGGCTGCGCTTGTCATGATAATTTCCCATTGAGGCTAAGTGACATTCAGAATTTAATGGCATATTAGGCACAGATATATGAGATAATATTGGCTCTTTGTGAAGACTACATATAATAATAGATTAATGCGGCTGCTTAATCCCCACGCCAGCCAGCTCAGCCCTTTACATTTAAGACGGTAATGGATGCGTGTCTTTTACTTTTGTCCCATAATATCTACATGTCATCAAGTCGACAGTGGTTGCCTTGGTAACTCCTCGGTTCAAGCACGTTTAAGACTATTTAACCTTGTGGGAGGCAAATTATTAAATGACAGCTGTGTGCTGAATTAATATGTCTCAGAGCTTTAAAAAGACTTAATAAGTATATCCTGCCTTCTTGGAGGCATTTAATGCTGGTGTCATTACCAGGCAATTGCCTAGGGGAAAGGACCATAATGGTACTGCGGTAGCCACCAATGATTTTAGGGGGTGGGGGGGGTGAAAGGAAAGGATATTATTTTGCTAATGGCCATTTTAACTTTGAAAAAAAAAATAATTTTTCAAGCTGTTTACTTCAACTCTCTTCCTGGCCGACATGATAAGTGTCTGGGTTAATCTAGTTATTTTAGGCGTGATAAAACTGCAAAAGGTTTTTTAGAAGTTGGGGGAAGAAAACAAACAGATAAATCCAACATTTTCTGATGGGTTCTGCAAAAGTCTGATGGATAAATTGCTCCCTCTAGTGGATAGATCAGGTAATGGACATTACAGCTGTGTAATATGATTTTTGTGGTTAAGCGTCCAGGATTCCTTTTCTAGCACCAGTCTCTAAGATTAATTTTTATCCATGGGAAGATAAATGGCTGCAGCGGTATTTCACAACGCAGCAGTGATGTGAATTTTATTCTAGCTGTTGTGTTAATATTAGACTGCAGCGAATTGTTATTGTCGAGGTAACATGCTACGTGTAAATTCACACATTGGACTGTAAATGGAATCATAGCTTAATTGTGCATGAAGTAATGATCTTTGTAACCTTGATTATCACAATTATTTATTTATTTTGTAACCTATTTTAATATAATGCCAACAGACTGCGCAGCTATTCAATACCGAAACAAACACAGTAATAAAATAACAGTAATAAAACAAGACAAGATATTAGCAGACAAAGTGGTAAGAGGGCGCTGCTCGCAAGCTTACAATCTATACATAAGGGTGTGAAATACGAGGTTACATTCCACTTATTACATGCTGGTGCTTCAGTTGGCAATATGAATATATATTAATCGCGTATCCAGTAGGAAACTCCGGGGTGAATGTTTTTTACCTATTTATCTTGGGTAACAGGACTACCTAGTAATAGGCAAAGCGGTTAGAAGGTGCAGCTTGAAAGCTTTCAATGTAGAGAAAGATAGAAGATTTTAGTGACACTTATTTATTATTATTATTTATTTATTTATTATCAGTTTCTTATATAGCGCAGCAAATTCCGTTGCGCTTTACAATTGGAAATAGCAATGATATAACAAACTGGGTAATAACAAACAGTCATAGAGGTAGGAGCTTACAATCTATAGGGAAATAGGCATGTATACACAAGAAAAGATGCTATCTATTGCATGGGTTCACTACGATATGCCGGCGGTCGGGCTCCCGGCGACCAGCATACCGGCGCCGGGAGCCCGACCGCTGGCTTTACGACAGTGTGGCGAGCGCAAATGAGCCTCTTGCGGGCTCGCTGCACTTGCCATGCTACGGGCACGGTGGCGCGCTACGCACGCTATTTTATTCTCCCTCCAAGGGGGTCGTGGACCCCCACGAGGGAGAATAAGTGTCGGTATGCCGGCTGTCGGGATTCCGGCGCCGGGATACCGTCAGTCGGCATACTGAAGACCACCCCTATTGCATAGTTGTCCACCAGATTGCAAAGGTTCTTGGAGGGCTGTATGATATGGTCATACAGCAATGATGAACTGGGTTCGAGAGGAAGGTAAAGTGAAGAATGAGAAGACATGTGAGGATATGTGTGGACTGTGCAGAGTGGATGCAATTTGATAAGAAGGTTTATGAAAGTTATGTGGGCGGTCCTGGAATTTAGTACACTTGCGTAAAGAGGTGAGTTTTCAGAGAACGCTTGAAGGTTTGGAGACTAGAGGAAAGTCTTATTGTGCATGGTAGGGCATTCCACAGAGTGGGTGCAGCCCGATGAAAGTCCTGCAATCGTGAGTGGAAGCGAGTAATGAGTGTGGATGAGAGACGCAGGTCTTGTGAAGAGCGAAGAGGTCGGGTTGGGAGATATTTTGAGATAAGCGAAGTGATGTACGTTGGTGTAGTTTGGTTAATGGCCTTGTGTGTGAGTAAAAGTATTTTATATTGAATGCGTTAGAGTACAGGTAACCAATGGAGGGACTGACAGAGTGGATCTGCAGACGATGAACGTCTAGCGAGGCATATAAGCCGCGCCGCTGCATTCAGAATGGATTTTAGTGGTGAGAGTCTCTTTTTGGTAGTGATGTGCACCGGAAATTTTTCGGGTTTTGTGTTTTGGTTTTGGATTCGGTTCCGTGGCCGTGTTTTGGATTCGGCAGCGTTTTGGCAAAATCTCCCTGAAATTTTTTTGTCGGATTCGGGTGTGTTTTTGAATTTGATTTGGGGGTCATTTTGATCAAATAGTATTATTAACCTCAATAACCATAATTTACACTCATTTCCAGTCTATTCTGAAAACCTCACACCTCACAATATTATTTTTAGTCCTAAAATTTGCACCGAGGTCGCTGGATGACTAAGCTAAGCGACCCAAGTGGCCGACACAAACACCTGGCCCATCTAGGAGTGGCACTGCAGTGTCAGACAGGATGGCAGATTAAAAAAATTGTCCCCAAGCAGCACATGATGCAAAGAAAAAAAGAGGCGCAATGAGGTAGCTGTGTGACTAAGCTAAGCGACCCAAGTGGCCGACACAAACACCTGGCCCATCTAGGAGTGGCACTGCAGTGTCAGACAGGTTGGCAGATTTAAAAAAATAGTCCCCAAACAGCACATGATGCAAAGAAAAAAAGAGGCGCAATGAGGTAGCTGTGTGACTAAGCTAAGCGACCCAAGTGGCCGACACAAACACCTGGCCCATCTAGGAGTGGCACTGCAGTGTCAGACAGGATGGCACTTCAAAAAATAGTCCCCAAACAGCACATGATGCAAAGAAAAATGGGAAAAAAAGAGGCGCAAGATGGAATTGTCCTTGGGCCCTCCCACCCACTCTTATGTTGTATAAACAGGACATGCACACTTTAACAAACCCATCATTTCAGTGACAGGGTCTGCCACACAACTGTGACTGAAATGACTGGTTGGTTTGGGCCACCACCAAAAAATAAGCAATCAATCTCTCCTTGCACAAACTGGCTCTACAGAGGCAAGATGTCCACCTCCTCCTCATCGTCCGATTCCTCACCCCTTTCACTGTGTACATCCCCCTCCTCACAGATTATTAATTCGTCTCCACTGGAATCCACCATCTCAGGTCCCTGTGTACTTTCTGAAGGCAATTGCCGGTGAATGTCTCCACGGAGGAATTGATTATAATTCATTTTGATGAACATCATCTTCTCCAAATTTTCTGGAAGTAAACTCGTACGCCGATTGCTGACAAGGTGACCGGCTGCACTAAACACTCTTTCGGAGTATACACTGGAGGGGGGGCAACTTAGGTAAAATAAAGCCAGTTTGTGCAAGAGCCACCAAATTGCCTCTTTTTCCTGCTAGTATACGTACGGACTGTCTGACGTGCCTACTTGGATGCGGTCACTCATATAATCCTCCACCTTTCTTTCAATGGTGACAGAATCATATGCAGTGACAGTAGACGACATGTCAGTAATCGTTGGCAGGTCCTTCAGTCCGGACCAGATGTCAGCACTCGCTCCAGACTGCCCTGCATCACCGCCAGCGGGTGGGCTCGGAATTCTTAGCCTTTTCCTCGCAGCCCCAGTTGCAGGAGAATGTGAAGGAGGAGCTGTTGACGGGTCATGTTCCGCTTGACTTGACAATTTTCTCACCAGCAGGTCTTTGAACCTCTGCAGACTTGTGTCTGCCGGAAAGAGAGATACAACGTAGGTTTTAAATCTAGGATCGAGCACGGTGGCCAAAATGTAGTGCTCTGATTTCAACAGATTGACCACCCGTGAATCCTGGTTAAGCGAATTAAGGGCTCCATCCTCAAGTCCCACAACCCTAGCGGAATCACTCTGTTTTAGCTCCTCCTTCAATCTCTCCAGCTTCTTCTGCAAAAGCCTGATGAGGGGAATGACCTGACTCAGGCTGGCAGCGTTCTGAACTGACTTCACGTGTGGCAAGTTCAAAAGGTTTCAGAACCTTGCACAACGTTGAAATCATTCTCCACTGCGCTTGAGTCAGGTGCATTCCCCCTCCTTTGCCTATATTGTAGGTAGCTGTATAGGCTTGAATGGCCTTTTGCTGCTCTTCCATCCTCTGAAGCATATAGAGGGTTGAATTCCACCTCGTTACCACCTCTTGCTTCAGATGATGGCAGGGCAGGTTCAGGAGTGTTTGCTGGTGCTCCAGTCTTCGGCACGCGGTGGCTGAATGCCGAAAGTGGCCCGCAATTCTTCGGGCCACCGACAGCATCTTTTGCGCGCCCTTGTCATTTTTTAAATAATTCTGCACCACCAAATTCAATGTATGTGCAAAACATGGGAGGTGCTGGAATTTGCCCATATGTAATGCATGCACAATATTGGTGGCGTTGTCCGATGTCACAAATCCCGAGGAGAGTCCAATTGGGGTAAGCCATTCTGCGATGATGTTCCTCAGTTTCCGTAAGACGTTGTCAGCTGTGTGCCTTTTATGGAAAGCGGTGATACAAAGCGTAGCCTGCCTATGAACAAGTTGGCGTTTGTGAGATGCTGCTACTGGTGCCGCCGCTGCTGTTCTTCCTGCGGGAGGCAATACATCTACCAAGTGGGCTATCATAGTCATATAGTCCTGAGTCTGCCCTGGTCCACTTGTCCACATGTCCGTGGTTAAGTGGACATTGGGTACAACTGCATTTTTTAGGACACTGGTGACTCTTTTTCTGAGGTCTGTGTACATTTTCGGTATCGCCTGCCTAGAGAAATGGAACCTAGATGGTATTTGGTTCCGGGGACACACTGCCTCAATCAATTCTCTAGTTCCCTGTGAATTAACAGTGGATACCGGAAACACGTTTCTCACCACCCAGGCTGCCAAGGCCTGAGTTATCCGCTTTGCAGCAGGATGACTGCTGTGATATTTCATCTTCCTCGCAAGGGACTGTTGGACAGTCAATTGCTTACTGGAAGTAGTACAAGTTGTCTTCCGACTTCCCCTCTGGGATGACGATCGACTCCCAGCAACAACAACAGCAGCGCCAGCAGCAGTAGGCGTTACACTCAAGGGTGCATCGGAGGAATCCCAGGCAGGAGAGGACTCGTCAGACTTGACAGTGACATGGCCTGCAGGACTATTGGCTTTCCTGTCTAAGGAGTAAATTGACACTGAGGGAGTTGGTGGTGTGGTTTGAAGGAGCTTGGTTACAAGAGGAAGGGATTTAGTTGGCAGTGGACTGCTTCCGCTGTCACCCAAAGTTTTTGAACTTGTCAATGACTTCTGATGAATGTGCTCCAGGTGACGTATAAGGGAGGATGTTCCTAGGTGGTTAACGTCCTTACCCCTACTTATTACAGCTTGACAAAGGTAACACATGGCTTGACACCAGTTGTCCGCATTTCTGTTGAAATAATTCCACACCGAAGAGGTGATTTTTTTTTTGTATTTTGACCAGGCATATCAATGGCCATATTTGTCCCACGGACAACAGGTGTCTCCCCGGGTGTCTGACTTAAACAAACCACCTCACCATCAGAATCCTCCTTGTCAATTTCCTCCCCAGCGCCAGCAACACCCATATCCTCATCCTGGTGTACTTCAACAGTGACATCTTCAATTTGACTATCAGGAACTGGACTGCGGGTGCTCCTTCCAGCACTTGCAGGGGGCGTGCAAATGTTGAAAGGCGCCACCTCTTCCCGTCCAATGTTGGGAAGGTCAGGCATCGCAACCGACACAATTGGACTCTCCTTGGGGATTTGTGATTTAGAAGAACGCACAGTTCTTTGCTGTGCTTTTGCCATCTTAACTCTTTTAAGTTTTCTAGCAGGAGGATGAGTGCTTCCATCTTCATGTGAAGCTGAACCACTATTTGGTGTTTGAGAGAGAGAGCGCTCACTGGGGAAGAATTGGGTCAGTGCCGCTAG
The DNA here is from genome assembly GCF_028390025.1 of Pseudophryne corroboree. Taxonomy (NCBI): domain Eukaryota; kingdom Metazoa; phylum Chordata; class Amphibia; order Anura; family Myobatrachidae; genus Pseudophryne; species Pseudophryne corroboree. Next base: position 458,902,520 of record NC_086451.1, on the reverse strand, counting down.
ACCCGGAGGTGTCCTACCTCCTAGTGATTTGTGGAAAAGAAAATGGACAGCGCACTTGGGGATGCGGGTACCGGGGGGGGGGGGGGGGGGGAAACAGGGGTGGGGGTATGAACAATGGGACGGGGAGGTGATGAGTCCTGTATGTATATTAATGAGGTGAGACGTAGTGAGATTCACTTGTTTATTGTTAGGATTTGTGTATAAGACTCTTCAGGTTTGTCATATAGGATATCCTCTATGGCTGTCCCTTCTGAGTGGTGCACTTATGCCCGGATGTGAGTAGTCAATTGGTCTAAATGCCACTATCAGGTGTGTCTTGACAGACTACCCTTGGTTGGTATACCCTCCAAATGGTATACCCTGTGCAGAGTAGATCCCGGCTGGATTCAATGTCAGGTGTACCCTGGTAAGGGTCGCCTTTACCATAGGTGTGGTCTGCCTATGTAGCTCTGAATGTCTGAATGCCACTATCAGGTGTGTCTTTTCAGATTACCCTTTATTTGTATACCCTCCCAATGGTATACCCTGTGCAGAGTATATCCCGGCTGGATCAATGTCAGGTGTACCCTAGTAAGGGTCGCCTTTACCATAGGTGTGGTCTGCCTATGTGACTCTGAGTGTTCTCCGTTCAGCTGGTGTGGGATGAGCGTGACAGTTGTGGCGTCCCGCCTGTCAGACTCTCCCTGTGTGCTCAGGTCGAGGTGGCGGGTGTACGGCTGTGTGGAAGTCACTTACCGCCGGGGGCAGGAGGATGTGCCTGCCGTCGGTTGCCACAGTCCCGTCCCTCGTCCCGCACTGCCTCCGTGTTCGTCTGTCTGCAGCTCCGGTCCCGAATCCGATAGCAGGCGCTCCTGTTCGTGGGTCCCGTCTGCTTCCTGGTTGCCCGCGTCACGTGATTGGTCACGTGAGCGGACGAAGTGTCTCGATTCATGCACTCTCCCTCTCCGGCCTGAGAGGGGGATCTGCAAATGCGATGATAATGAAAACGGTCTGTGTTAGAGTGTGTGGCGGGTCTCCAACGCGTTTCAGCATACGTGCCTTTTTCTAGGATTACGACCCTCATGTTCTGGATTGCTTTTAAGTCAGTGTCTATCCCGTGATTGGTTGCTTGTTGGTGCCGCCCTCTTTACTGATGGGATGTTCCTTATCCATAGTTGTAAATGGAGTTCAATGTGATTTTGTAAAGCCAGTCCCTTTTGTCTCAATGTCCAATTAATTAATGAATAGTAAATGAATAATAAATAATGTTTGTGTGCATATTTTGGAGCCATGGGTGACGGATGTTGTTGAGGGTTGCAGAGTGTGTATATAACCCCCTTAAAAGGTGTGATTAGTTGCAGATCCTTTATTTTGAAATCTGAGGAATGTGTATGGGCAAGGTAAATATTATCACTAGTTGTGGGTAGATTGTTCTGGTATGCCTGAGATCTAGTGATTATGTGATGGAATATTATCCCTCACACAATTTTGGTATGGATGACTTTCTAAATGAGGCCTTGTGTTGTCCCTTAAATAACGCCTATTAATATTACAGTGTATATTACATAGTATCTTCGGTTAGGATATGACCGAGGGACCTGATGTCCCCCACTGTGCATAAGTCAAGGCCCATATTTGTGTGAATAGGTGGGTGATATTGTGTAGTGAGCGGCAATGATTTGGGAAGATATGTTTTTTGTGTAAACCTTTCAGTGGGGTTCTGCTTTATAGCATGACTGAGGTGATGTTGTATTCTATATTCAGACCCTTTGGTGTAAGGGTCTTTAATAGAGATGAGCGCCTGAAATTTTTCGGGTTTTGTGTTTTGGTTTTGGGTTCGGTTCCGCGGCCGTGTTTTGGGTTCGAACGCGTTTTGGCAAAACCTCACTGAATTTTTTTTGTCGGATTCGGGTGTGTTTTGGATTCGGGTGTTTTTTTCAAAAAACACTAAAAAACAGCTTAAATCATAGAATTTGGGGGTCATTTTGATCCCAAAGTATTATTAACCTCAAAAACCATAATTTACACTCATTTTCAGTCTATTCTGAATACCTCACACCTCACAATATTATTTTTAGTCCTAAAATTTGCACCGAGGTCGCTGTGTGAGTAAGATAAGCGACCCTAGTGGCCGACACAAACACCGGGCCCATCTAGGAGTGGCACTGCAGTGTCACGCAGGATGTCCCTTCCAAAAAACCCTCCCCAAACAGCACATGACGCAAAGAAAAAAAGAGGCGCAATGAGGTAGCTGTGTGAGTAAGATTAGCGACCCTAGTGGCCGACACAAACACCGGGCCCATCTAGGAGTGGCACTGCAGTGTCACGCAGGATGGCCCTTCCAAAAAACCCTCCCCAAACAGCACATGACGCAAAGAAAAAAAGAGGCGCAATGAGGTAGCTGTGTGAGTAAGATTAGCGACCCTAGTGGCCGACACAAACACCGGGCCCATCTAGGAGTGGCACTGCAGTGTCACGCAGGATGTCCCTTCCAAAAAACCCTCCCCAAACAGCACATGACGCAAAGAAAAAAAGAGGCGCAATGAGGTAGCTGTGTGAGTAAGATTAGCGACCCTAGTGGCCGACACAAACACCGGGCCCATCTAGGAGTGGCACTGCAGTGTCACGCAGGATGTCCCTTCCAAAAAACCCTCCCCAAACAGCACATGACGCAAAGAAAAAAAGAGGCGCAATGAGGTAGCTGACTGTGTGAGTAAGATTAGCGACCCTAGTGGCCGACACAAACACCGGGCCCATCTAGGAGTGGCACTGCAGTGTCACGCAGGATGTCCCTTCCAAAAAACCCTCCCCAATCAGCACATGATGCAAAGAAAAAGAAAAGAAAAAAGAGGTGCAAGATGGAATTGTCCTTGGGCCCTCCCACCCACCCTTATGTTGTATAAACAAAACAGGACATGCACACTTTAACCAACCCATCATTTCAGTGACAGGGTCTGCCACACGACTGTGACTGATATGACGGGTTGGTTTGGACCCCCCCCAAAAAAGAAGCAATTAATCTCTCCTTGCACAAACTGGCTCTACAGAGGCAAGATGTCCACCTCATCTTCACCCTCCGATATATCACCGTGTACATCCCCCTCCTCACAGATTATCAATTCGTCCCCACTGGAATCCACCATCTCAGCTCCCTGTGTACTTTGTGGAGGCAATTGCTGCTGATCAATGTCTCCGCGGAGGAATTGATTATAATTCATTTTAATGAACATCATCTTCTCCACATTTTCTGGATGTAACCTCGTACGCCGATTGCTGACAAGGTGAGCGGCGGCACTAAACACTCTTTCGGAGTACACACTTGTGGGAGGGCAACTTAGGTAGAATAAAGCCAGTTTGTGCAAGGGCCTCCAAATTGCCTCTTTTTCCTGCCAGTATAAGTACGGACTGTGTGACGTGCCTACTTGGATGCGGTCACTCATATAATCCTCCACCATTCTATCAATGTTGAGAGAATCATATGCAGTGACAGTAGACGACATGTCCGTAATCGTTGTCAGGTCCTTCAGTCCGGACCAGATGTCAGCATCAGCAGTCGCTCCAGACTGCCCTGCATCACCGCCAGCGGGTGGGCTCGGAATTCTGAGCCTTTTCCTCGCACCCCCACTTGCGGGAGAATGTGAAGGAGGAGATGTTGACAGGTCGCGTTCCGCTTGACTTGACAATTTTGTCACCAGCAGGTCTTTCAACCACAGCAGACCTGTGTCTGCCGGAAAGAGAGATCCAAGGTAGGCTTTAAATCTAGGATCGAGCACGGTGGCCAAAATGTAGTGCTCTGATTTCAACAGATTGACCACCCGTGAATCCTTGTTAAGCGAATTAAGGGCTGCATCCACAAGTCCCACATGCCTAGCGGAATCGCTCCCTTTTAGCTCCTTCTTCAATGCCTCCAGCTTCTTCTGCAAAAGCCTGATGAGGGGAATGACCTGACTCAGGCTGGCAGTGTCTGAACTGACTTCACGTGTGGCAAGTTCAAAGGGCATCAGAACCTTGCACAACGTTGAAATCATTCTCCACTGCACTTGAGACAGGTGCATTCCACCTACTATATCGTGCTCAATTGTATAGGCTTGAATGGCCTTTTGCTGCTCCTCCAACCTCTGAAGCATATAGAGGGTTGAATTCCACCTCGTTACCACTTCTTGCTTCAGATGATGGCAGGGCAGGTTCAGTAGTTTTTGGTGGTGCTCCAGTCTTCTGTACGTGGTGCCTGTACGCCGAAAGTGTCCCGCAATTTTTCTGGCCACCGACAGCATCTCTTGCACGCCCCTGTCGTTTTTTAAAAAATTATGCACCACCAAATTCAAGGTATGTGCAAAACATGGGACGTGCTGGAATTTGCCCATATTTAATGCACACACAATATTGCTGGCGTTGTCCGATGCCACAAATCCACAGGAGAGTCCAATTGGGGTAAGCCATTCCGCGATGATCTTCCTCAGTTGCCGTAAGAGGTTTTCAGCTGTGTGCGTATTCTGGAAAGCGGTGATACAAAGCGTAGCCTGCCTAGGAAAGAGTTGGCGTTTGCGAGATGCTGCTACTGGTGCCGCCGCTGCTGTTCTTGCGGCGGGAGTCCATACATCTACCCAGTGGGCTGTCACAGTCATATAGTCCTGACCGTGCCCTGCTCCACTTGTCCACATGTCCGTGGTTAAGTGGACATTGGGTACAACTGCATTTTTTAGGACACTGGTGAGTCTTTTTCTGACGTCCGTGTACATTCTCGGTATCGCCTGCCTAGAGAAGTGGAACCTAGATGGTATTTGGTAACGGGGGCACACTGCCTCAATAAATTGTCTAGTTCCCTGTGAACTAACGGCGGATACCGGACGCACGTCTAACACCAACATAGTTGTCAAGGACTCAGTTATCCGCTTTGCAGTAGGATGACTGCTGTGATATTTCATCTTCCTCGCAAAGGACTGTTGAACAGTCAATTGCTTACTGGAAGTAGTACAAGTGGGCTTACGACTTCCCCTCTGGGATGACCATCGACTCCCAGCGGCAACAACAGCAGCGCCAGCAGCAGTAGGCGTTACACGCAAGGATGCATCGGAGGAATCCCAGGCAGGAGAGGACTCGTCAGAATTGCCAGTGACATGGCCTGCAGGACTATTGGCATTCCTGGGGAAGGAGGAAATTGACACTGAGGGAGTTGGTGGGGTGGTTTGCGTGAGCTTGGTTACAAGAGGAAGGGATTTACTGGTCAGTGGACTGCTTCCGCTGTCACCCAAAGTTTTTGAACTTGTCACTGACTTATTATGAATGCGCTGCAGGTGACGTATAAGGGAGGATGTTCCGAGGTGGTTAACGTCCTTACCCCTACTTATTACAGCTTGACAAAGGGAACACACGGCTTGACACCTGTTGTCCGCATTTCTGGTGAAATACCTCCACACCGAAGAGCTGATTTTTTTGGTATTTTCACCTGGCATGTCAACGGCCATATTCCTCCCACGGACAACAGGTGTCTCCCCGGGTGCCTGACTTAAACAAACCACCTCACCATCAGAATCCTCCTGGTCAATTTCCTCCCCAGCGCCAGCAACACCCATATCCTCCTCATCCTGGTGTACTTCAACACTGACATCTTCAATCTGACTATCAGGAACTGGACTGCGGGTGCTCCTTCCAGCACTTGCAGGGGGCGTGCAAATGGTGGAAGGCGCATGCTCTTCACGTCCAGTGTTGGGAAGGTCAGGCATCGCAACCGACACAATTGGACTCTCCTTGTGGATTTGGGATTTCGAAGAATGCACAGTTCTTTGCTGTGCTGCTTTTGCCAGCTTGAGTCTTTTCATTTTTCTAGCGAGAGGCTGAGTGCTTCCATCCTCATGTGAAGCTGAACCACTAGCCATGAACATAGGCCAGGGCCTCAGCCGTTCCTTGCCACTCCGTGTGGTAAATGGCATATTGGCAAGTTTACGCTTCTCCTCCGACAATTTTATTTTAGGTTTTGGAGTCCTTTTTTTACTGATATTTGGTGTTTTGGATTTGACATGCTCTGTACTATGACATTGGGCATCGGCCTTGGCAGACGACGTTGCTGGCATTTCATCGTCTCGGCCATGACTAGTGGCAGCAGCTTCAGCACGAGGTGGAAGTGGATCTTGATCTTTCCCTAATTTTGGAACCTCAACATTTTTGTTCTCCATATTTTAATAGGCACAACTAAAAGGCACCTCAGGTAAACAATGGAGATGGATGGATTGGATACTAGTATACAATTATGGACGGGCTGCCGAGTGCCGACACAGAGGTAGCCACAGCCGTGAACTACCGCACTGTACTGTGTCTGCTGCTAATATATAGACTGGTTGATAAAGAGATAGTATACTCGTAACTAGTATGTATGTATAAAGAAAGAAAAAAAAACCACGGTTAGGTGGTATATACAATTATGGACGGGCTGCCGAGTGCCGACACAGAGGTAGCCACAGCCGTGAACTACCGCACTGTACTGTGTCTGCTGCTAATATATAGACTGGTTGATAAAGAGATAGTATACTCGTAACTAGTATGTATGTATAAAGAAAGAAAAAAAAACCACGGTTAGGTGGTATATACAATTATGGACGGGCTGCCGAGTGCCGACACAGAGGTAGCCACAGCCATGAACTACCGCACTGTACTGTGTCTGCTGCTAATATATAGACTGGTTGATAAAGAGATAGTATACTCGTAACTAGTATGTATGTATAAAGAAAAAAAAAAAACCACGGTTAGGTGGTATATACAATTATGGACGGGCTGCCGAGTGCTGACACAGAGGTAGCCACAGCCGTGAACTACCGCACTGTACTGTGTCTGCTGCTAATATATAGACTGGTTGATAAAGAGATAGTATACTCGTAACTAGTATGTATGTATAAAGAAAGAAAAAAAAACCACGGTTAGGTGGTATATACAATTATGGACGGGCTGCCGAGTGCCGACACAGAGGTAGCCACAGCCGTGAACTACCGCACTGTACTGTGTCTGCTGCTAATATAGACTGGTTGATAAAGAGATAGTATACTCGTAACTAGTATGTATGTATAAAGAAAGAAAAAAAAACCACGGTTAGGTGGTATATACAATTATGGACGGGCTGCCGAGTGCCGACACAGAGGTAGCCACAGCCGTGAACTACCGCACTGTACTGTGTCTGCTGCTAATATATAGACTGGTTGATAAAGAGATAGTATACTCGTAACTAGTATGTATGTATAAAGAAAGAAAAAAAAACCACGGTTAGGTGGTATATACAATTATGGACGGGCTGCCGAGTGCCGACACAGAGGTAGCCACAGCCGTGAACTACCGCACTGTACTGTGTCTGCTGCTAATATATAGACTGGTTGATAAAGAGATAGTATACTCGTAACTAGTATGTATGTATAAAGAAAGAAAAAAAAACCACGGTTAGGTGGTATATACAATTATGGACGGGCTGCCGAGTGCCGACACAGAGGTAGCCACAGCCGTGAACTACCGCACTGTACTGTGTCTGCTGCTAATATAGACTGGTTGATAAAGAGATAGTATACTCGTAACTAGTATGTATGTATAAAGAAAGAAAAAAAAACCACGGTTAGGTGGTATATACAATTATGGACGGGCTGCCGAGTGCCGACACAGAGGTAGCCACAGCCGTGAACTACCGCACTGTACTGTGTCTGCTGCTAATATATAGACTGGTTGATAAAGAGATAGTATACTCGTAACTAGTATGTATGTATAAAGAAAGAAAAAAAAACCACGGTTAGGTGGTATATACAATTATGGACGGGCTGCCGAGTGCCGACACAGAGGTAGCCACAGCCGTGAACTACCGCACTGTACTGTGTCTGCTGCTAATATATAGACTGGTTGATAAAGAGATAGTATACTCGTAACTAGTATGTATGTATAAAGAAAGAAAAAAAAACCACGGTTAGGTGGTATATACAATTATGGACGGGCTGCCGAGTGCCGACACAGAGGTAGCCACAGCCGTGAACTACCGCACTGTACTGTGTCTGCTGCTAATATAGACTGGCTGATAAAGAGATAGTATACTCGTAACTAGTATGTATGTATAAAGAAAGAAAAAAAAAACCACGGTTAGGTGGTATATACAATTATGGACGGGCTGCCGAGTGCCGACACAGAGGTAGCCACAGCCGTGAACTACCGCACTGTACTGTGTCTGCTGCTAATATATAGACTGGTTGATAAAGAGATAGTATACTCGTAACTAGTATGTATGTATAAAGAAAGAAAAAAAAACCACGGTTAGGTGGTATATACAATTATGGACGGGCTGCCGAGTGCCGACACAGAGGTAGCCACAGCCGTGAACTACCGCACTGTACTGTGTCTGCTGCTAATATATAGACTGGTTGATAAAGAGATAGTATACTCGTAACTAGTATGTATGTATAAAGAAAGAAAAAAAAACCACGGTTAGGTGGTATATACAATTATGGACGGGCTGCCGAGTGCCGACACAGAGGTAGCCACAGCCGTGAACTACCGCACTGTACTGTGTCTGCTGCTAATATATAGACTGGTTGATAAAGAGATAGTATACTCGTAACTAGTATGTATGTATAAAGAAAGAAAAAAAAACCACGGTTAGGTGGTATATACAATTATGGACGGGCTGCCGAGTGCCGACACAGAGGTAGCCACAGCCGTGAACTACCGCACTGTACTGTGTCTGCTGCTAATATAGACTGGTTGATAAAGAGATAGTATACTCGTAACTAGTATGTATGTATAAAGAAAGAAAAAAAAACCACGGTTAGGTGGTATATACAATTATGGACGGGCTGCCGAGTGCCGACACAGAGGTAGCCACAGCCGTGAACTACCGCACTGTACTGTGTCTGCTGCTAATATATAGACTGGTTGATAAAGAGATAGTATACTCGTAACTAGTATGTATGTATAAAGAAAGAAAAAAAAACCACGGTTAGGTGGTATATACAATTATGGACGGGCTGCCGAGTGCCGACACAGAGGTAGCCACAGCCGTGAACTACCGCACTGTACTGTGTCTGCTGCTAATATAGACTGGTTGATAAAGAGATAGTATACTCGTAACTAGTATGTATGTATAAAGAAAGAAAAAAAAAACACGGTTAGGTGGTATATACAATTATGGACGGGCTGCCGAGTGCCGACACAGAGGTAGCCACAGCCGTGAACTACCGCACTGTACTGTGTCTGCTGCTAATATATAGACTGGTTGATAAAGAGATAGTATACTCGTAACTAGTATGTATGTATAAAGAAAGAAAAAAAAACCACGGTTAGGTGGTATATACAATTATGGACGGGCTGCCGAGTGCCGACACAGAGGTAGCCACAGCCGTGAACTACCGCACTGTACTGTGTCTGCTGCTAATATATAGACTGGTTGATAAAGAGATAGTATACTCGTAACTAGTATGTATGTATAAAGAAAGAAAAAAAAACCACGGTTAGGTGGTATATACAATTATGGACGGGCTGCCGAGTGCCGACACAGAGGTAGCCACAGCCGTGAACTACCGCACTGTACTGTGTCTGCTGCTAATATATAGACTGGTTGATAAAGAGATAGTATACTCGTAACTAGTATGTATGTATAAAGAAAGAAAAAAAAACACGGTTAGGTGGTATATACAATTATGGACGGGCTGCCGAGTGCCGACACAGAGGTAGCCACAGCCGTGAACTACCGCACTGTACTGTGTCTGCTGCTAATATAGACTGGTTGATAAAGAGATAGTATACTCGTAACTAGTATGTATGTATAAAGAAAAAAAAAAAAAACACGGTTAGGTGGTATATACAATTATGGACGGGCTGCCGAGTGCCGACACAGAGGTAGCCACAGCCGTGAACTACCGCACTGTACTGTGTCTGCTGCTAATATATAGACTGGTTGATAAAGAGATAGTATACTCGTAACTAGTATGTATGTATAAAGAAAGAAAAAAAAACCACGGTTAGGTGGTTTATACAATTATGGACGGGCTGCCGAGTGCCGACACAGAGGTAGCCACAGCCGTGAACTACCGCACTGTACTGTGTCTGCTGCTAATATATAGACTGGTTGATAAAGAGATAGTATACTCGTAACTAGTATGTATGTATAAAGAAAGAAAAAAAAACCACGGTTAGGTGGTATATACAATTATGGACGGGCTGCCGAGTGCCGACACAGAGGTAGCCACAGCCGTGAACTACCGCACTGTACTGTGTCTGCTGCTAATATATAGACTGGTTGATAAAGAGATAGTATACTCGTAACTAGTATGTATGTATAAAGAAAGAAAAAAAAACCACGGTTAGGTGGTATATACAATTATGGACGGGCTGCCGAGTGCCGACACAGAGGTAGCCACAGCCGTGAACTACCGCACTGTACTGTGTCTGCTGCTAATATATAGACTGGTTGATAAAGAGATAGTATACTCGTAACTAGTATGTATGTATAAAGAAAGAAAAAAAAAACACGGTTAGGTGGTATATACAATTATGGACGGGCTGCCGAGTGCCGACACAGAGGTAGCCACAGCCGTGAACTACCGCACTGTACTGTGTCTGCTGCTAATATAGACTGGTTGATAAAGAGATAGTATACTACTAATATTATATATACTGGTGGTCAGGTCACTGGTCACTAGTCACACTGGCAGTGGCACTCCTGCAGCAAAAGTGTGCACTGTTTAATTTTAATATAATATTATGTACTCCTGGCTCCTGCTATAACCTATAACTGGCACTGCAGTAGTGCTCCCCAGTCTCCCCCACAATTATAAGCTGTGTGAGCTGAGCAGTCAGACAGATATATAATATATATAGATGATGCAGCACACTGGCCTGAGCCTGAGCAGTGCACACAGATATGGTATGTGACTGACTGAGTCACTGTGTGTATCGCTTTTTTCAGGCAGAGAACGGATATATTAAATAAACTGCACTGTGTGTCTGGTGGTCACTCACTATATAATATATTATGTACTCCTGGCTCCTGCTATAACCTATAACTGGCACTGCAGTAGTGCTCCCCAGTCTCCCCCACAATTATAAGCTGTTTGAGCTGAGCAGTCAGACAGATATATATAATATTATTTATATATAGATAATAGATGATGCAGCACACTGGCCTGAGCCTGAGCAGTGCACACAGATATGGTATGTGACTGAGTCACTGTGTGCTGTGTATCGCTTTTTTCAGGCAGAGAACGGATTATAAATAAAACTGGTGGTCACTGGTCACTATCAGCAAAACTCTGCACTGTACTGAGTACTCCTAATGCTCCCCAAAATTAGTAAATCAAGTGTCTCTCTAATCTATTCTAAACGGAGAGGACGCCAGCCACGTCCTCTCCCTATCAATCTCAATTTACATGTTTGAAAATGGCGGCGACGCGCGGCTCCTTATATAGAATCCGAGTCTCGCGATAGAATCCGAGCCTCGCGAGAATCCGACAGCGTCATGATGACGTTCGGGCGCGCTCGGGTTAACCGAGCAAGGCGGGAAGATCCGAGTCGCTCGGACCCGTGAAAAAAAACATGAAGTTCTGGCGGGTTCGGATTCAGAGAAACCGAACCCGCTCATCTCTAGTCTTTAAGGTGAATATCCATTTGAGTTCTTCCTTGTTGATCTTTTTTATGTAGTCCCCTCCTCGCCAGTTCTTGGTTGCTTGTTGTATGGCCATGAATTGTATATGTGTGGGATCTTGCCCGTGTTTCTCTTTGAAGTGTTGTGATACGCTATGTTTCTCGTAGCCCCTTTTTATGTTATGTATATGTTCTGCTTTCCTGATCTTGAGTGACCTGATCGTGCGTCCAATGTATTGCAGTCCGCATGGACATGTAATGAGGTATATGACCCCTTTTGTGTGACATGAGAGCTCTTCCTTAACCATGTATTTTTGTCCTGTGGTGTTTGAGAAGAATTCTGTGATGCTCTTGGTGGTTCTTGTGCATGTGGTCCTACAGCCTAGACATGAACCACAGTAGTGGAACCCCTGTCTTTTGGCCTCACTGTATATCTTCATCTGATGGGTCACTGGTGGGGGAATGTGGTTGTGTACTAATTTGGTGCTTATATCAGGGGCCTTTTTGTACACCACTTTTGGCTGCGGGGGTAGGATTCTTGCTAATGTCTCGTCCTGCATTAGGATGGCCCAGTGTTTCTTTATGCTCTGTTTAATTCTTCCGGCTGCGCTGTTGTATTGTGTCACAAAATAGATATCGTCCCCCTTCTTTGATTGGTTCCTATCCTTGTATGTTAGGAGTGTTCCTCTATCTGTCTCCTCCAGTTTCTGATATGCCTTATCTACAATGTCTTTGTCATATCTTTTCTCAAGGAATTTCTGTTCAGGGACAGGAACTAAAACAGAAATTCCTTGAGAAAAGATATGACAAAGACATTGTAGATAAGGCATATCAGAAACTGGAGGAGACAGATAGAGGAACACTCCTAACATACAAGGATAGGAACCAATCAAAGAAGGGGGACGATATCTATTTTGTGACACAATACAACAGCGCAGCCGGAAGAATTAAACAGAGCATAAAGAAACACTGGGCCATCCTAATGCAGGACGAGACATTAGCAAGAATCCTACCCCCGCAGCCAAAAGTGGTGTACAAAAAGGCCCCTGATATAAGCACCAAATTAGTACACAACCACATTCCCCCACCAGTGACCCATCAGATGAAGATATACAGTGAGGCCAAAAGACAGGGGTTCCACTACTGTGGTTCATGTCTAGGCTGTAGGACCACATGCACAAGAACCACCAAGAGCATCACAGAATTCTTCTCAAACACCACAGGACAAAAATACATGGTTAAGGAAGAGCTCTCATGTCACACAAAAGGGGTCATATACCTCATTACATGTCCATGCGGACTGCAATACATTGGACGCACGATCAGGTCACTCAAGATCAGGATAGCAGAACATATACATAACATAAAAAGGGGCTACGAGAAACATAGCGTATCACAACACTTCAAAGAGAAACACGGGCAAGATCCCACACATATACAATTCATGGCCATACAACAAGCAACCAAGAACTGGCGAGGAGGGGACTACATAAAAAAGATCAACAAGGAAGAACTCAAATGGATATTCACCTTAAAGACCCTTACACCAAAGGGTCTGAATATAGAATACAACATCACCTCAGTCATGCTATAAAGCAGAACCCCACTGAAAGGTTTACACAAAAAACATATCTTCCCAAATCATTGCCGCTCACTACACAATATCACCCACCTATTCACACAAATATGGGCCTTGACTTATGCACAGTGGGGGACATCAGGTCCCTCGGTCATATCCTAACCGAAGATACTATGTAATATACACTGTAATATTAATAGGCGTTATTTAAGGGACAACACAAGGCCTCATTTAGAAAGTCATCCATACCAAAATTGTGTGAGGGATAATATTCCATCACATAATCACTAGATCTCAGGCATACCAGAACAATCTACCCACAACTAGTGATAATATTTACCTTGCCCATACACATTCCTCAGATTTCAAAATAAAGGATCTGCAACTAATCACACCTTTTAAGGGGGTTATATACACACTCTGCAACCCTCAACAACATCCGTCACCCATGGCTCCAAAATATGCACACAAACATTATTTATTATTCATTTACTATTCATTAATTAATTGGACATTGAGACAAAAGGGACTGGCTTTACAAAATCACATTGAACTCCATTTACAACTATGGATAAGGAACATCCCATCAGTAAAGAGGGCGGCACCAACAAGCAACCAATCACGGGATAGACACTGACTTAAAAGCAATCCAGAACATGAGGGTCGTAATCCTAGAAAAAGGCACGTATGCTGAAACGCGTTGGAGACCCGCCACACACTCTAACACAGACCGTTTTCATTATCATCGCATTTGCAGATCCCCCTCTCAGGCCGGAGAGGGAGAGTGCATGAATCGAGACACTTCGTCCGCTCACGTGACCAATCACGTGACGCGGGCAACCAGGAAGCAGACGGGACCCACGAACAGGAGCGCCTGCTATCGGATTCGGGACCGGAGCTGCAGACAGACGAACACGGAGGCAGTGCGGGACGAGGGACGGGACTGTGGCAACCGACGGCAGGCACATCCTCCTGCCCCCGGCGGTAAGTGACTTCCACACAGCCGTACACCCGCCACCTCGACCTGAGCACACAGGGAGAGTCTGACAGGCGGGACGCCACAACTGTCACGCTCATCCCACACCAGCTGAACGGAGAACACTCAGAGTCACATAGGCAGACCACACCTATGGTAAAGGCGACCCTTACTAGGGTACACCTGACATTGATCCAGCCGGGATATACTCTGCACAGGGTATACCATTGGGAGGGTATACAAATAAAGGGTAATCTGAAAAGACACACCTGATAGTGGCATTCAGACATTCAGAGCTACATAGGCAGACCACACCTATGGTAAAGGCGACCCTTACCAGGGTACACCTGACATTGAATCCAGCCGGGATCTACTCTGCACAGGGTATACCATTTGGAGGGTATACCAACCAAGGGTAGTCTGTCAAGACACACCTGATAGTGGCATTTAGACCAATTGACTACTCACATCCGGGCATAAGTGCACCACTCAGAAGGGACAGCCATAGAGGATATCCTATATGACAAACCTGAAGAGTCTTATACACAAATCCTAACAATAAACAAGTGAATCTCACTACGTCTCACCTCATTAATATACATACAGGACTCATCACCTCCCCGTCCCATTGTTCATACCCCCACCCCTGTTTCCCCCCCCCCCCCCCCCCCGGTACCCGCATCCCCAAGTGCGCTGTCCATTTTCTTTTCCACAAAGCTGAACCACTAGCCATGAACATAGGCCAGGCCCTCAGCCGTTCCTTGCCACTCCGTGTCGTAAATGGCACATTGCCAAGTTTATGCTTCTCCTCAGACGATTTTGATTTAGATTTTTGGGTCATTTTACAGAGATTTATTTTTTTTGGATTTTACATGCTCTCTACTATGACATTGGGCATCCGCCTTGGCAGACGACATTGATGGCATTTCATCGTCTGGGCCATGACTAGCGGCAGCAGCTTCAGCACGAGGTGGAACAGGATCTTGATCTTTCCCTATTTTACCCTCCACATTTTTGTTCTCCATTTTTTAATGTGTGGAATTATTATATGCCAGTAATATATCAATAGCAATGGCCTACTACTATATATACTGCGCACAACTGAAATGCACCACAGGTATGGATGGATAGTATACTTGACGACACAGAGGTAGGTAGAGCAGTGGCCTACTGTACCGTACTGCTATATATTATATACTGGTGGTCAGCAAAATGATGCACTGTCCTCCTACTATATATACTGTGCAAAACTTAAATGCACCACAGGTATGGATGGGATAGTATACTTGACAACACAGAGGTAGGTAGAGCAGTGGCCTACTGTACCATACTGCTATATATTATATACTGGTGGTCAGCTAACTGTGCAAAACTGAAATGCACCACAGGTATGGATGGATAGTATACTTGACGACACGGAGGTAGGTAGAACAGTGGCCTTCTGTACCCAACTGCTACATATTATATACTGGTGGTCAGCAAACTGTGCAAAACTGAAATGCACCACAGGTATGGATGGATAGTATACTTGACGACACAGAGGTAGGTAGAGCAGTGGCCTACTGTACCGTACTGCTATATATTATATACTGGTGGTCAGCAAACTGTGCAAAACTGAAATGCACCACAGGTATGGATGGATAGTATACTTGACGACACAGAGGTAGGTAGAGCAGTGGCCTACTGTACCGTACTGCTATATATTATATACTGGTGGTCAGCAAACTGTGCAAAACTGAAATGCACCACAGGTATGGATGGATAGTATACTTGACGACACAGAGGTAGGTAGAGCAGTGGCCTTCTGTACCGTACTCCTATATATTATATACTGGTGGTCAGCAAACTGTGCAAAACTGAAATGCACCACAGGTATGGATGGATAGTATACTTGACGACACAGAGGTAGGTAGAGCAGTGGCCTACTGTACCATACTGCTATATATTATATACTGGTGGTCAGCAAACTGTGCAAAACTGAAATGCACCACAGGTATGGATGGATAGTATACTTGACGACACAGAGCTAGGTAGAGCAGTGGCCTACTGTACCGTACTGCTATATATTATATACTGGTGGTCAGCAAACTGTGCAAAACTGAAATGCACCACAGGTATGGATGGGATAGTATACTTGACGACACAGAGGTAGAGCAGTGGACTACTGTAGTACCGTACTGCTATATATATAGTTATACTGGTGGTCAGCAAAATTCTACACTGTCCTCCTACTATATACTACAATGCAGCACAGATATGGAGCGTTTTTCAGGCAGAGAACGTATAATACTGGTGGTCACTGGTCAGTAAAACTCTGCGCTGTCCTCCTACTATATAATACTGGTGGTCCCAGTCCCCACAATAAAGCAATTAGCACACTGAGCACAGATATGGAGCATTTTTCAGGCAGAGAACGTAGATATTTGCACTTGCAGCACACTGAACACAGATATTTGCAGCACACTGAGCACAGATATGTACAGCACACTGAGCACAGATATTTACAGCACACTGAGCACAGATATTTACAGCACACTGACAGAGCCGGATTAAGAGGGGGGCCCCGGGGATAAGTACCCCGGGCCCCCCTTTTTAAAAGGGCCCCCGTCCCCGCAGTCGCCACAGATCGGATCTTTGATCCGATCTGCAGTGCTACGCTCCCGGCAGCCGGCGCGGCGGCTCTACATACAGGGCAGCTGCGCTACAGCTGTCCCCACTTCCCTGGCGGCGGCGGCACAGCACGGCCGCACATAAGACTGTGTGTACGGTGTCCAGGTAGGACAGCTGAGCGACGGCTCAGCCGTCCAATAATATGTGCAGCAGCAGCCTGTGGCTCAGCCATTGGCTGGGTGCACAGGCTGCAGGGAACAGGGAGGACAGCGCGTGGACAGCCTTCCTGTGCCCAGCCAGCCAGCATTAGTCCTACCAGTATCAGAGCAGTAGTTTATGTTACTTTTTATATATATGTGTATATATATATATATATATATATATATATACACGTGTATATATGTACCCGTGTGTGTGTGTGTGTGTGTGTGTGTGTGTGTGTGTGTATATATATATATATATATATATACGTGTGTGTGTGTATATATTTATGTATATATATATATATATATATATATATACACACACACACACACTATACATCATCTTATACACCAATGTTTCTGGGCTTCCCATGCCGGCCCGCCGCCGCCCTCAGTCCTTCTCCACACGGCCGTCTCCTCCGCACCATGCCGGCCACAGCCTCCGTATCCACCGCAACGCAGACCAGAGCATCCTCAGCACCGCCGCTGCTAAATACTCTAGGTAATCTTACCCTGCTGCCTTTCTCTCTCCCTAGTCCCTACTGTATGCCCTTGCTGTCCCTCTCTCTGTCACTCTCCCTGTCCCTATGTCCTTGCTGTCACTTTCCCTGTCCCTCTTTCACTCTCCCTGAATTTTGCCTCATTCCTTGTGCTTTAATGTGAATTTCGGCTCATACTGTGTGCTATTATGTGAATTTTGGCTCATAACATGTGGTATAATGTGAATTTTGGCTCATACCGTGTGGTATAATGTGAATTTTGGCTCATTCTGCGTGCTATAATGTGAATATCGGCTCATACTGTGTGCTATAATGTGAATTTCGGCTCATACTGCATGGTATAATGTGAATTTTGGCTCATTCTGCGTGCTATAATGTGAATATCGGCTCATACTGTGTGCTATAATGTGAATTTCGGCTCATACTGCATGGTATAATGTGAATTTTGGCTCATTCTGTGTGCTTTAATGTGAATTTCGGCTCATTCAGTGTGCTATAATGTGAATTTCGGCTCATCCTGTGTGCTATAATGTGAATTTCGGCTCATCCTGTGTGCTATAATGTGAATTTCGGCTCATCCTGTGTGCTGTAATGTAAATTTCAGCTCATTCCGTGTGTTATAATGTGAATTTCGGCTCATTCAGTGTGCTTTAATGGGAATTTCGGGTCATCCTGTCTGCTAAAATGTGAATTTCGGCTCATCCTGTGTGCTATAATGGGAATTTCAGCTCATTCTGTGTGGTATAATGTGAATTTCAGCTCATTCTGTGTGGTATAATGTGAATTTCAGCTCATACCATGTGGTATAACGTGAAAGGAGCACCAGTACTAGATAGTATAAGGGGTCCTACTATTGTGGTGATTAATGTGTATAAGGGGTATGTGGTGTGGTAAACTACACTGAAGGCCACACACCCTTTTTAGTGGCCACACCCCCTTTTCCGGAGGCGCGCGCATAATTGCAACCTTCACTTTTCCATACCTTCACTTCAAAATTTCCACTTCGACCACTGACTGCACATATAAAAATATATATTATATATACATGAGTGTGCTCCCTATCTGAAAGATTCTTTCAAATTGTTATTTTCTTTGTAGTAATTGAAGACGTTATGATTTTAATTTTAGATTTTAGGGCCCCACTGTCTTAAGTACCCCGGGCCCCCCGAAGCCTTAATCCAGCTCTGCACACTGAGCACAGATATTTGCAGCCCACTGAACATAGAAACTGAGAGGACGCCAGCCACGTCCTCTCACGATCATCTCCAATGCACGAGTAAAAAATGGCGGCGACGCGCGGCTCCTTATAGAGAATACGAATCTCGCGAGAATCTGACCGCGGGATGATGACGTTTGGGCGCGCTCGGGTTAACCGAGCAAGGCGGGAGGATCCGAGTTGCTCGGACCTGTCCAAAAAAAGCTGAAGTTTGGGCGGGTTCGGAGCCCGACGATCCGAACCCGCTCATCACTACTTTTTGGTAAGACCAGTAAGAAGACTATTGCAATAATCAATCCGGGAGACAATGAGAGCATGGATTAGAGTTTTAGCAGTGTCTTGTGTAAGGTATGGTCGTATTTTGGATATGTTTTTTAGATGTATGTAACATGATCTTGAGACAGATTGAATGTGGGGAACAAAGGACAGATCAGAGTAAAGTATGACACCTAGGCAGCGAGCTTGTGGGGTAGGGATGATTGCCGAGTTCTCAACAGTGATAGAGATATCAGGTTGGTACCTACTATTGGCCGATAGAAATATAATTAACTCTGTCTTTGAAATATTAAATTTAAGGTGGCGAGATGTCATCCAGGATGAAATGGCATGTTAGTCTTGCCTTGTTGCAAGGAAGAAAAATGCTTAGTGGGCTACATTATCCAGTCACACAGATTTATCAAGCCTTGGAGAGTGATACATTGCTTGCATGGTTATAAAGTATTAACCAATCAGCTCCTAACTGTCATTTTTCAAATACAGCCTGTAACATGGCAGTTAGGAGCTGGTTGGTTGGTACTTTATGACTGTGCAGTTTATCACTCTCCAAGGCTTGATAAATCTGGGCCTTAGATTGGGAGTCCGGTGGTCGTTTGATGTAAGTATCACATGAGGCTATAGTCATGTAGCCTAGGGATGTGAACTTAGTGAGTCAGGAATTTGATAAACTGCATAAAAAGCAGGAGCCATTTAAGAGAGTAAGGGCTGAAATGCCGTCACCGTGTGGGCCCCTTGTACTCTATCACCAGAGCATGCGTCGAGAAGACTCTGTCTTGCACTGATTTGGGGTACAATGCTACATCTATACAGCAGTATATTTACCCAGAACAGAGGTAAGTATACTCTATGGGTGCAGGGGGTGCAATGTGAGTCCGCCTTGAACCAGGGGCCCATGTGTATCGTACAACCTGCACCCATTATAGAAACTCCATGGTTTTCAGGCAATGCTTGAAGGTCTGGAGGCTAGAAGAAATTCTTCTTGTATGTGGTAGAGTGCAGCCCGCAGATAAAGTCCTGTAAACGGTAATGGGAACCGGTAATGGGTGCAAGTGAGAGATGCAGACCTTCGGCCTAGGGTGGCCAATCCCGGGATTGGGGTGGGTGGGATCCCGGAATTTTGGCCAAAAATGGGCCAGGATTCAATTTCGGGATTGGGGCTTCCAATACCGGGGATTTCAGGATTAGGCAGCCCCTTTGTTTTTTCAATGCTGGGCAGTGTTGACTCAGGAGGCTCAGACGCTGCCTGGCTTCCCCTGCTCACCCCTTCCCCCCCCCCTTCTTCCCGCTGCCCCCGGCTGTGCGCACTGCGCATGATGTGGAGTCAGAGGTCACGCTGTGCAGGCAGCCGCACACTGCTCGGTCCTCAGCACCTGCACCGGCCCAGCCGCAACTCAGCAGCAGGTGGGCCCACCCAGATAGATGAGGGTAAATTATGTGGGGTGGGGCAATGCAAAGGAACCAATCCCGGGTACCACCCAGGATTGATAATTTTTCAATCCTGATTCCCGGGGATTGAAAAAATGGCCCAGGATTGGCCACCCTTCTTCAGCCAAGCAGAGAGCAGGGCAGAGGGACCGAGCTTGGAGATATTTCGACACAAGGGAGGAGATGTACATGAGTCGCTGCAGTGTAGTCAATGGCTTGTCTGTTAATAGAAGTATTTTAGACTGAATTTGTCAGTCCAGCTGCTGCATTCAGAATAGATTGTACGCGGGAATGTTTGGCTGTGGCAACAACGATAAGGAGGGAGTGCAGAGCCGGCCCTAAGAATAGGCAAACTAGGCAATTGCCTAGGGCATCTGGTATGCCTAGGGGCACAAGCAGCTTCTGCTAATTAAAAGGATATGCAGCATGCCTATATTCTGTGTGTAGCATTTCATATGCAGATACAGCCACAGTCGCACACAGTATATAGGCATGCCGCATATCATTTTTACCAGCAGAAGCTGCTTGTGCATCCTATCCACATAGCAATGCAAATAATAAATAAATAATAAATATAAAATAGACACGCAACGTTAGCAGAGCTGCCAGTTGACTCACGGCAGGAGCTATATGTGTCATTATGTGTATAAGGGCATTAATAATGTGTAACATATGTGTAAGGGGCACTATGTGTGTCAGTATGTGTATAAAGGCACTAATAATGTGCTGCATATGTGTTATGTGTGTCATTATGTGTATAAAGGCATTAACAAAGTGTGGCATATGTGTAAGGGAAATTATGTGTATAAGGGCATTAATAAGGGTTGGCATAACGTGTAAGGTGCATTATGTTTATAAGGACATTAATATTGTGTGTCATATGTGTAAGGGGCATTACTGTGTGGTATTATGTGCATAAATGCATTACCAATGTGTGGCATTATGTGTATAAGGTGCTCTACTGTGTGGCGTAACGTATAGAAAGGGCACTACTGTGTGGTCTAATGTGAATAAAGAGCAATATGGTGTGGTGTAATGTGAATAAGAAGCAATATGGTGTGGTATAATGTGAATAAGGAGCAATATGGTGTGGTGTAATGAGAATAAAGAGCAATATGGTGTGGTGTAATGTGAATAAGGAGCAATTCAGTACAATGTTATGTGAATGTGGGGCACTACTGTGAGGAGTAACGTATTTAAGGTAAAGTGGTACTACTGTGTGATGTAATGTGAATAAGGGACACTATTGCATTATAAATTATGAATAAAGTTGCACTACTGTGAGGCATAAGTTGAATTGGGGGTACTATTGTGTGGCCATGCCCCTTGCCAGCAAAAACACATACCTTTTTGGGCTGTGAACTGAATGTGCACACTGTTCTTATTTAAATGACAGGGAGTAGGGAAAAAAAGGACTGCTATGGGTGGGGGGTGATGGTGCTGGGAAATGGGTGCAGGGTCAGAGGCGGAACTAGTGGTGGTGGCAGAGGGCACCAGCCAAAATCTTGCCTAGGGCGTCATATTGGTTAGGGCCGGTTCTGAGGGAATGGCAGCGGTCGGTGTGGTATATCACTGCAGTGTCTTGTGTGGGATACAATATGTGCATTTCCTGGAAATATTCCTTAGATGTATGGTATGTAGCAGGTGAGGGGAACATAGGACAGTGCCGATTCCTGGATGATGCCTAGACAACATCGTGGACAATATGCCATCTTGTCCAGGAACTATGATATAAGCTCTTAGACAATGTTGGCAGTTTGAGGGGTTGGTGGTGGGTTTGAGGAGACATTTATATAAGAAGGTTAGAAGCCTGACCTAATATG
Organism: Pseudophryne corroboree; assembly: GCF_028390025.1. Classification (NCBI taxonomy): domain Eukaryota; kingdom Metazoa; phylum Chordata; class Amphibia; order Anura; family Myobatrachidae; genus Pseudophryne; species Pseudophryne corroboree. The sequence goes on along the minus strand of NC_086451.1, from coordinate 458,880,335 downwards.
GAATGAGTAAAAAGAGAAATAATATGCAGAAAATAAGATTGATGGCCATCACTACGGGCAAAAGAGTTGATCCGCTGGGTGATAAAAAGAGAGAAGGCTAGGGGGAAGAGTTTGGCAAATAAGCAATTGGAAATTACCAGTATGATGATGGGGATATCCAAGGATAAGAAATAATGTAGCTATGCAGAGAAAGCTTCAGTGTTGGAGTGATCTGAGGGGTGATAGGCCACAGCAACACACAGCAGGATAGTATCTACTCCAAAACAATGTGAATGTCCACTGGTGGCAAGTCCAACTCCTCCTCCTTGTCTGCTTCCAAGCTTGGTGGCGTGGGTGAAGTGGAGGCCACTGTGTGTAAGGGTTGCAGGAGAGGCAGGGTCTGACTGTGGGAGCCATGTTTCTGTGATTGCCAGGAGGTTGATGTTGATAGAGAGTAAGAGGTCAATGATAGATGTTAGTTTGTTCAAACAGGGTGTGAGTTCTAAAGCGTACATGTAATGGATTTATAGCGGTCAAACCAATTAGGTGCGAGTTGGCAAATCTGCACTGTGAATTGCAGCTTCAATCCAATTGCAAACTTGCATTCCATTCTCATACCTCCCAACGTTCGGATCGCTGAAAGAGGGACTCTCCGTGCGGCGTAGCTGAAAAGGGGTGTGTCCTGTCGAGAAGGGCCTGGCCTCGCGTGGATGACGCTATCACGGGCACGCCTCCAATTTTCGTCACAGTGGGGGCATGGCCAGCGCTCTGTGAGCTGCTGGCCATGCCCCCAGTCTTTCTGCCTCACTGGAATAGACGCTGTGCGCATGTGCACAGCGTCCATTCACCGCTGCTCTGCTCTGAACTGAGCAGAGGAGCGAGTGATAGGGAGCCTCCCAACTGCCCCCACCGCGGGACACTGTGGCCCGCGGGAGGGACAGCAGGACAGACCCAAAAAAACGGGACTGTCCCGCGAAAATCGGGACAGTTGGGAGGTATGCATTCTACCTACAAAATTGCTGTTTTGTTTGTGCGCACACCCCTGAGCAGGTGAAAAAGTAAGTAAATATTTATTTTATGTTAAATGTGTCAGGATATAATACAAAGCCTCTGGTTCACCTCTCCTAATGAATAATGACGCACTTAGAGGCAGTGCTAAGTTTCACTGCTACAAAAGTAGATGTGGGTGGGGTGCAGGACCGGACAGGCCATCTGGCACTTCTGGCAAATGCCAGAATGGCTGTCTGCCTGTTTTAGCCCATCCGGCCACACAGAGAGCTGGGATGGCCGTGCACTGCGCAGCCTTCCAGCTCACTCTTTGACGTGGGTGTCTCAGAGAAAGAGGGGGAGGTGTCACAAGACCACGACTCGTGGCACACCCCGGTAAGCAGTGGCCACGTCCCCTATGACGTGTGCACATGTGTTGCACACTCTCACTCAAAAGGGGTGTGTCCTAACTGAAATCTAATTAGCAGTGTAAAAATAAAGCTGCCCAGCCTTTGCGGCTACATGCAAAAGCAGCCAGTATTTACCCTGCACAGAAACTATATAAATGTATTTGCTTCCCTTGTATGGCAACATGGTTTATTCCAGACAGAGTTACTTGCTTTTTTTGCTTTACTTCCAAATCAAACTCAGACTATTTGTTATTTTATGGGTTTCTCTTTTTTTAGTTTATACTAATTACTAAGATTGAAGTCTACATATGAGCCTGTTACTGCAAGATGGATGCACTCGCTGATCCTGGTGTTTATCAGGTTGTTTGTAAGTGATTGCCGGCCAATCAGCTCCTGTCATTTTTCAAACACAGCCTATAGACTAACGGTTAGGAGCTGATTGGCCAATACTTTATCTCTCTCCACCTTATCACTCTCCAAGCTTTGATAAACCTCCCCGTTACCTGGCCAGATTGCTATGCTTGCATCCTGCCTGACTCGTCCTTAAGATTTGTAGAACTGTGCAAAAAATGACAAGCTGGCGGTCAGGTGATGCCTCTGTCAGGTCTGACACGTGCTCCGTGACCCCATCTCTGTGACCGGCTTTTACACTTGTCCCAGCTATGAGACCGAGGTGAGCCGCACTGTGAATGATCTGCCTGTCATTCTGTCAGCTGCCTTCGTCTTGAGTTCCAGAGATGTCATGTGTAAGACCGCTTGACACTCCAGTACTGGGACGTTCCTCCAGATGGGAATTTTACGGTGACAGATTATGTAAGAGTTGAGAAATTAGTGCATTCTGATGAATGGTACAAGAAAGCAGTGATTGTATGACTTCATGGTGTATTAATAAATGTTCCGTCCAAGCAGTAACGGTTTCGTGATGAGACGTTACAGGTGATAGCCGGATACATTTTGGGGCCTATTCATTAATCTTAATGGTTCCGTTACACGTGCAGCAACAGTAATTTCCAAACGGTTTAAATGGTTTGGTTCTCCAGAAATCCAAATCCACCTGTATTTTGTGGATCCGAACCAAACAAAAACCCGGTCTAGATCCCTCAACGAACTCTGATCTGAACTGAGTCTCTGTTCAGATCTTCCCGTGGTTCAGAATTTGGGATTTGGATTGCAAAAATGACATGATTTTAGCTGGTTTTATAAAAAAAAATTTTTAATCCAGACCCAAAACCAAAACACTGGAGGGTGATTTTGCAAAACCAACAAATTAGGATAAATTTGAACCAAACCAACACTTCGCGAACATCTCAAGTTTTAACTAATGGCCCTATTTATCATTTGTGGCCACCCCATATTCTACAAAGTCCAAAATCTGAAAGTTCCTTTGCGGGAAATTGAGATTCAGATGGTTAGTTACCAAATCCCAGTTCCTTCCTATGGATAGAAGGTCCAGGTTACAAAGAAGATCCCTCCTGCTCTCTCCGCGCGTCTGCAGGAACTCCGCTCACACTGCCCAGCACCGCAAACTTTTGACGCTACATATTAGCATCAAAAGTGCCAGTGTTAGGGCTCGCAGAACTGACGCTTTTTTCGGGGCAATACTGCACTTTATTATCCTCCGCTGAAACGCGCCAGAAGATGGATATCTAATTATTAAAGGCCAATCAGGGCTGGATAATAAATAGGTATCTTTGTGTCAATTGATAAGTTCAGTATAATTGGCTGATGCACACTAATGTAGTCATTGGAAAAACAGATTATTGTTTTTCAAGATCCAGCTCTATCTGGCTCCTGAGTTTTCATGGTAGTTCTGTTTGATACAGAAGCACGCCTGACCTGATTCAGAGATTATTTCGCACTTTGCACGCGTCAGTGCCTGCAGACAAAACCTTGAGCAAGGAAAGGTGATTCAGTGTCTCTTGCCTCCCAGCTTGCATCTGAATGTTTGCAGCTGCGCCAAAACTGGGCGTGGCCACATAGCCGTGGGTGTGTCTTGCAGTCTGTCCCTATGCAGAGATCCAGTTTATTTCAGCCAGACCTCTGCACCAGGCATCGTGCTGGTGTAAATGAGTGCTGATAGTGTTGACGGCTGGTTTCACAAGCAGACAAACTCTGAATCGGGGCCAATAAGCCTAAGTGTTGCCAGCGTGCCATCTGTGTATTCAGGGAAATCAGAAAGATTCTCTGAAGAGAGCGATCCGTTCTTATTATCTGTAATTGTTATTTTGCAGCAGGAGATTACTCAGATAAACAGAGATTAGAATAGAACACCATGCACAGGAACGAATACTGCAATTGAAGCAAGTTCTTCCAATTAAATACATTGTAGGGCGGAATTATATTCAGATTTCATTACAATTGATGACGGGTTCTGTTTATCTGCTTTTGTTTTCATCTTCGTTTCAATTTGTATATTTTATTTATTTTATTCAAGGAGATCTCTGAAGGGTTTTCATTCATGTCCCCTGGCTGTGTGGGAGATTTTGTTGAGTCTCCCCCCACTGTCCCCGTGTATGCATGATGTGGTCTGATATACCAGCTACTTAGAAATCAAGGATTACAGATAGGCATAGGTGTCCGAAGGGCTGCTTTAACAGAGGAGGGGGCAGGTGTGTACTTCCGAGTGGGCCCCCTCCTTTGCACGCGCAGTAGTCTCCGGCAAAGTGCCGGACTCTGCTGCGCATGTCTTCAGAAACATGGAGCCCACCCTGTTCCGGAGATCAATTTGGCTACTGCGCATCTGCAGCCACCAGTTTGGCAGCGATTTTCGCCGCAACAGAAGTTCCTGACGCTGGACTCCGAAAGGTAAGTATTAAAATCTGGGTGCAGTGTGTGCAGTTTGGCCCCCCCTGGACCCAGGGGCCCATATGCACCTCACACACTGCACCCATTATAGAAACACCAATGGGAGTCAGAACAGGGAGGGCAAGGTACGGCTCACCCCCAAAAAATAATTGAGTGGAGCCAGTCAATGTACTGGGTCGCGGGGTGCAGTGCGGCTCCATCTACTGTAGGCTTTCCACAGGCAGTCAGTATGGAGATAATCCCCTTTCCTGCTGCTCCAACTCCAACCTCCCCACAGCCTTTCTCCACCTGCCTCCAAGGCTCTCCTCCGCCCGGCACCCTATACTGTGTGGCAAGTTACTGTGGGCTGGCCCCTCCTGTGGGACCAGTCATGTGCCCAACTTACCTCCCACTTCACACGTTCCTCCCCTCTTACCCCACAGCTCCACCATCATAATCCCCCCACCTTCGTAGAACCCTGCTCCCCTTGATAGATAGAGATCTCTATATATCTGTCAGGTAGGTAGTGTGGCGGGTAAGTCCAGCTTCCCCTGAGGGGGCAACATTCAAAAATGTAGGGGCACCATCCTGGCCCGCATCGGCCTAAAAGCATTGTGGTGCTCCTTCAGATAGGCTTTGAATGATCTGCTGAAGTGGCTGAGATATTTCCCAGTAAACTCTGCATTGTCCGCTATCCAATGTTGATCTTTAATATTGATCCATAAATCAGCTAACCGAAGGGCATTATCCTGGCAAATTCACCACTAGAAAAAGGAAATTAAAAAATATATTTCTTGATAGTCTCTTTTTTTGTAAAAATTAGACATGCGGAAAAGCCACGGTCGCTGAGAGGGGGCGAGGTAAAAATTACCCAGACACAAATGACAACAACGCTTGATATAAATAATGTGTTGTTTCCCTTCTGATGGGCTGAGCGAGAAGACATACACGGGGAAGAATATCTGCAGGGCCGAAACTAGGGGGGGGGGGCTAGGGGGGCAGGCGACCTGGGCGCCGGATTGGTGGGGGCGCCGAGACCCCCTTTCCAGAGCTATCGCTGTCCGCTAAGTGTGGTCCGCAATGCGAGGCTCCTGGTCAGGGAGATCGCGCTGAAACTGCTCCGTCCTGCACTGCTAAGCGTGCCGCTGTGTGTCTTTGAAGTGAGGGGAGAGAAGACCTGGTCAGGGAGATCGCACTGAAATTGCTCCGTCCTGCACTGCCTAAGCTTATCGCTACCTGTCAGCTGTTTGACAAGCGCAGCAAGAGCAGAGTGGGAAACTCTGCTGCTTGCTGCACCTGTGAAACAACTGACAGGCAGCAGGAAGCTTAGGCAGTGCAGGACGGAGCAATTTCAGTGCGATCTCCCTGACCAGGTCTTCTCTCCCCTCCCTTCAAAGACACACAGCGGCAGTGCTACGTGGGGAAGGAGGAGAGCAGCTAATTACTATGTAAGTGAAGAAAAGGGGGGGGGGGGGGGGGACTACAGGAAGTACAGCTGAGGCCAGGGGAATAACTGACATCACCCAGCAGCCCAGCTTCCCCTCTTCACTCCTCTGACCTCTCTGCAAGTTTCCCAGACCCCAGGTCTCCTGCTGCTCCTCCGTTCTTCCCCTGCTTCCTCTAACTGAAGCTGAGCTAGAGAGGCCATCAGAAGTTATCCAGCTGTGCCTCTCTCCCCTGTATCCCCAGGTATGCCTCTTACCCAGCACTCAAAGTCTTATTCAAACAAAGTTTATTGTTCTCCACATTTCAGGGGATGAACCCCTTTCGTCAGGAGATGAAAGGGGTTCATCCCCTGAAACGTAGAGAACAATAAGCTTTGTTTGAATAAGACTTCGAGTGCCGCCTTGTCTCTGCTGAGATATTGGATTTATATATATATATATATATATATATATATATATATATATATATACGCACACATAGTTACATGCGCGGGTGGGGGTGCCAAGTTAATGCCTTGCCCCGGGTGACGTAAATCCTAGTTTCGGCCCTGATATCTGAAAGATAAGATAAAACATATTTTTGAACTTGAAATGGTTAAATTCCAATTGGCTTTTCTTGGCACCACGCAGCCAGGCTGCCAGTGATGAATGTATTTTATTCCCAGAGATTTTTATACATAAATGTCCCACTTGATTAAAATTTCAGCAGCTAAAATCTGAAGATGTGCTAATTTTCCATCACTTATTGGCAGCCGTTCAGCATAATCAGGCTATAAATTTGCTGATCGACATTAAATATTGCTTTAAGGATTCTCACATTTGCATTTAAAATATGTGGAGAAATCTCTCTATTTTTTTTTAAATATGTCTACTAAGCTTGTAACTATTATACAGCTCAGTTCCGGTGCTTGTATATTATAATGGTGTGTTGCAGTGCATCTGTATTTTTAAGACACTGGGGGAGAGGAGATGTATCGATCCTTGGAGAGAGATAAAGTACCAGCCAATTAGCTCCTAACTGCCGTGTTACAGGCTGTGTCTGAAAAATGACAGGAAAGGATTGGTTGGAACTTTGGGGTCTATTTACTAAGCCTTGGAAGGAGATAATGTACCAACCAAACAGCTCCTAACTGTCAATTTTCGAACACAGCCTGTAATGTGTCAGTTAAGAGCTGATTGGATGGTACTTTATCTCCGCCCACTTTATCTCTCTCCAAGGCAAGGTACATAGACCCCCTCAATCTCTCTTCACTTTATCTCTGTTCACGTTTTGATACATCTCCCAAAATTAAAAATGTTAAGGTGTATGATACCACGTTTGTTTGATCTCATTAAATCCAGTCTGTAACCTCCACCCCTTTCAGATATTTCCCATGTCTAAGGTAATATTACCTTCAGACAATAGAAGGTAACATTTTGTAACTCTTCCCAGTGGCGCACCCAGGGGGGGTTTCCGAGCACCCAGAAACCCCCCTCCACTAAAAAAAAAAAAAATTTTTTTTTTTTTTTTTTTTTTAGCTGCATGAGTATTATTAATGGCTGTCTAGCGTCCTCTGCAGCCTGCTGTCTTCCTGGTGGCACTTGTAAGTGCAATAAAAGTTTACTTTATTTTAATTATAGTACATATATATCCATGTGCATACATATATACACGTGTATATACATACATATAAACACACACACACACACACACACTTATGATATATATATACATGTGTATATATATATATATATATATATGTGTACTGTATGTGTGTGTGTGTACATATATATATATATATATATATCTATGCATGTTTAATATGCTATGTATATGTATGTGTGTGTGTATGTATATATATATATATATATATATATGTGTAGATATATGTATATATATATATACACACACACACACACACTAGTTTTACGGACCCAGCATATACTGGGTCACCTCAGTCCCCACCCCCGTGATTGGCTCCGCCCAGTTCTGGAAACCCCCCCATGCAAATCCTGCGTTTGCCACTGCTTCCAGCTTAGACTTCAGCCTGATTGACCTGTTTTTTACCTGGAAAGATACTGTACTATCGGTGAATATTGAACTGCAGACAGGGCCGGATTAAGCCTTGGGGATACCCGGGGCACTTTAGACAGGGGGGCCCCAGTGGAAAGCGGGAGGGGGAGCTGTACACATGCACCCCAACACGACCCTCTCCATTAGGGACAGAATGCTCTGCTCCTGGACTTCTCTCTTCATTTATGATTGCCATCACCTGTGGTGAAACGCCTTTCTTATCCATTTACCTGTTCAGCACAGGTGCCAGCAATCATAAATTAAGAGAATCGTCCTGAAGCAGAGCGTTGTGTCCCTCCTGGAGAGGGTCATGTTGTATATAAGATTGTGCATACCTCCCAACATGACCCATTCCAGGAGAGTCAAAATGCTCTTTACATGGACTTCCCTCTTAGTATATGATTGTAGTCTCATGTGTTGAACTATTTAATTGATAAGAAAGAAACACAGGCGATTGCAATCATAACTTAAGAAGGAAGTCCAGGTAGAGAGCATTTTGTCCCTCCTGGAATGGGTCATGTTGGGATGTATGGATTGCGTATATAAAATTTAGCCCAATGGTGTATATTAGATTTAAACTAAACACCTAATTGAAAGACAACTATTTTATAAAATGTTCCTGTATTGGAACAAAGACAACTTAAACAACTTTAAAATACACATAGAAAAGTAAAATGTATAATTTATCTTGTCACATGCAGAAATAGCAGCAGGCTCTGTACAACTTACACACTGGGATAGGAATCAGGAGGACAGTGTGTGTGTGTGTGTGTGTGTGTGTGTGTGGGTGTTGTGTGTGTCTCGCTCTCTAGATAACAAGTTACACAGGACTCAGACACCCAGATATGGAAAGAGCTGTAAGTGACAGGGATCCCACCCTGTGTCACTTACAGCTCTCTCCACCCTCCTATCTCTCCTCTGGTTGGGAAGCTCCATCAATAGTTCATGAAATCTGATGCTCCTGTGTCTACACTGCATACTGTCCTGCTCACATTCTGGCTGTCTGGTTCTGCTGCTGAAATATATCAATCCTTACTTGCTAATATTAAGACTGTAAGTAGCGCGCTGGTTTGCATGTCCTGACTGATATTTTGTGATCCAGCAATACCCATTCCTACCACCAGGATTCATTGCTGTTCTGCACAGATGCAATAAAGTTATATTTATTTTTAAAGTGGTGAACAATTATTACAGCAGTTCATCTGGCAAAAGGCAAATGTGATGTTCTCATCACAAATGATTATAATTATCTGTAATACTGTACCTCCTGCAGGAAGTACAATAAGCAAAATTGCACTATACTACAGGTTGAGTATCCCATATCCAAATATTTCGAAATACGGAATATTCCGAAATACAGACTTTTTTGAGTGAGACTGAGATAGTGAAACCTTTGTTTTCTGATAGCTCAATGTACACAAATTTTGTTTAATACACAAAGTTATTAAAAATATTGTATTAAATGACCTCCAGGCTGTGTGTATAAGGTGTATATGAAACATAAATGAATTGTGTGAATGTACACACACTTTGTTTAATGCACAAAGTATATTATAACATTGGCTAAAATGACCTTCAGGCTGTGTGTATAAGGTGTATATGAAACATAAATGAATTGTGTGAATGTACACACACTTTGTTTAATGCACAAAGTATATTATAACATTGGCTAAAATTACCTTCAGGCTGTGTGTATAAGGTGTATATGAAACATAAATGCATTCTGTGCTTAGACTTGGGTCCCATCACCATGATATCTCATTATGGTATGCAATTATTCCAAAATATGGAAAAATCCGATATCCAAAATACTTCTGGTCCCAAGCATTTTGGATATGGGATACTCAACCTGTATTATGAAATACTGTAGGTAGCATGAGCTATAAGTGTTGATGCTTTATTGATTGTCCTGCAAAGCTGGAACTCTACCACCCAATGTATCAAATGATACATCAAAAGTTTGTGATTATGGGGGTCATTCCGAGTTGATCGCACGCTGGCTACTTTTAGCAGCTGTGCAAACGCATTGTCGCCGCCCACTTGGGAGTGTATTTTCGCTTTGCAGAAGTGCGAACGCTTGTGCAGCAGAGTGCCTGCAAAATCATTTTGAGCAAAACAAGACCAGCCCTGTAGTTACTCTCCGTGTGCGTTGATTCTAACGATGGAGGGACGGCTTTTGATGTCACATACCCGCCTAGTGAACGCCCAGCCATGCCTGCATTTTTTCTGCCACGCCTGCGTTTTTCTAAGCACTCCCTGAAAACGGTCAGTTGACACACCCAGAAACGCCCACTTCATGTCAATCTTCCTGCGTTCGGCCGTGCGACTGGAATGTTCGTTACACTCTGTGCAAGACCACGATGCTCATTGTACCCGTACGATGCACCTGCGCATTTCGGTGCATACGCATGCGCAGAAATGCAGATTTTTAGCCTGATCGCTGCGCTGCAAACGATGGCAGCTTGCGATCAACTCGGAATGACCCCCAATGTCAATAGTCTACCAATAGACATCAGTGTATCATTGATGGTGCATTAGTATAGTGGGGATCACCCAACTGCAATTTTCAAGATTTGGGATAAGTCTTCCCTATATCCAGTTGTCATGACTGCTTCAGCTACAGCCCAATTTGATCAGCAAGGAAATGACAAAACATAGGCTTCTATATCATGAAGATAATATATAGCAGTGTTTCCCAACTTCATCCCCAGGGAACCCTAACAGTGCCTCTATTCCAGATCGCCAAGTTGGTGCACAGGTGTATTCATTACTGGCTGATACATTTTAAAAGATTCAGAGGTGGTGATCATTATTTCACTTGGGATCCTGAGGAGATCTGCAAAACATACACTGCTGGGGTTCCCTGCTCCGTCACACTAAAATAATGAGATGATCAAATATTTGTAAAAATTGGGATACCAGGGACAATATGCTGTTAGCAGCGCGGCACTGCCAGTACTATTCCCCTGCTCCTCTGTAACCCCTCAGTGCCCCCTCGAATCCTGTGCCCGGGGCACATGCCCCCTTAGCCCCCCCTAGTTGTGGCCCTGCCCTGAGGACTGGCGTTGGGAAATACTGATAGAGAGTAAATGGTCCTCTCTGTACCATCCAGGTTGCTTTGTGAGGTCCTAGAAAGATTTAGGTCAAAGCTCTTGCAGTCGGTCTACAAACATCAACAGCAAAATCAGCAGATATTCTCATGTAAGTGGCCCCTTTGGGTTCATTATCCAGTATTTTTTTTTTTGTTTGTTGTTTGTTGTGTTTCTTCTTCCATCCCATGGTAACATTAATTGGAATATTGGTCCTGAAGTCACAACAACACACACCACGACAGCTTTTGACCGTGTTCACAATGGCAGACCTACCATTAATTAGTGAAAGGATGGTACAGCTAAATTAGCTTCATTGTGTCTAATTGCTATGCCCATCTGCAAAGGGGTTAACATCTCTAAATGTAAGCAGCATTTTCTTTGAAAGTGAAATATTACTGTTGTGGGTAATTTAAATCAGATCCGAAGGACATTCGCTGCAAGCAAGCGGTGAAGAGCATTTTAATCCAGAAATCGCACATTACACTGAACTCTCGTTTGAAGCCATCCACAAGGGAAAAATAAGGATGAAAAACATTGTTGCTGCTTTGTAAAAGTTTGTTCATTTGTATCTCTATGAGACAAGCTTTGTTTTCACCCATCGCTACCAATCATGCAAGAATATGACGTTTCCTACCTATAGTCTCACATAAAACAACATATAATGGATAAGGGTGTTGTTAACATATAGACATGAAGGGACAAAGGTTACCTACTGATGTAGCAAGAGCGAGGGTAGGAGGCCAAGAGGTGAGCAATGTTTTCCAAGCTGTTCTGCTAAATATTTGTCTCCTGCCAGGGCTGCCATCAGAAATTGTGGGGTCCGGGACTGATAAAATAGGCAGCCCCCACCAGAGCTGAAATAGACGATGGTGCTCCTCCTCATCCACCCTCTCCTGATGACACATGCGCAGTAGCACAGCTGGGGGCGCAAAGTGCCAGTAATCCTGCCAGTTAAGAATAAGCCCTAGCCACTTCCCTCCAGTTCTCTGCAGGGTCTCTCCAGCTCCAGCCAGCTCCGCTTCTATTTCACCTGCTCCAGACCATCTTCTGCCTCTCCAGCTCCAAACCCCCTTCTGTCTCTCCAGTCAGCCACCTTCTGTTTCTCCAGCCAGCCCTCTTCTTTCTCTCCAGCTAGCCAGCCCCCTTCTGTCTCTCCAGTCAGCCACCTTCTGTTTCTCCAGCCAGCCCCCTTCTTTCTCTCCAGCTAGCCAGCCCCCTTCTGTCTCTCCAGCCTGCCCCCTTCTGTTTCTCAAGCCAGCCCCCTTCTTTCTCTCCAGCTAGCCAGCCCCCTTCTGTCTCTCCAGCCTGCCCCCTTCTGTGTCTCCAGCTAGCCAGACCCCTTCTGTCTCTCCAGCCTGCCCCCTTCTGTGTCTCCAGCTAGCCAGACCCCTTCTGTCTCTCCAGCCTGCCCCCTTCTGTGTCTCCAGCTAGCCAGACTCCTTCTGTCTCTCCAGCCAGCCCCCTTCTGTTTCTCCAGCCAGCCCCCTTCTTTCTCTCCAGCTAGCCAGCCCCCTTCTGTCTCTCCAGCTAGCCAGACTCCTTCTGTCTCTCCAGCCTGCCTCCTTCTGTCTCTCCAGCTAGCCAGACGCCTTCTGTCTCTCCAGCTAGCCAGACTCCTTCTGTTTCTCCAGCCAGCCCCCTTCTTTCTCTCCAGCTAGCCAGCCCCCTTCTGTCTCTCCAGCTAGCCAGACTCCTTCTGTCTCTCCAGCCTGCCTCCTTCTGTCTCTCCAGCTAGCCAGACTCCTTCTGTCTCTCCAGCCTGCCTCCTTCTGTCTCTCCAGCTAGCCAGCCCCCTTCTGTCTCTCCAGCCTGCCCCCTTCTGTCTCTCCAGCTAGCCAGACTCCTTCTGTCTCTCCAGCCAGCCAGCCCCCTTCTGTCTCTCCAGCCAGCCAGCCCCCTTCTGTCTCTCCAGCCAGCCCCCTTCTTTCTCTCCAGCCAGCCAGCCCCCTTCTGTCTCTCCAGCCTGCCCCCTTCTGTCTCTCCAGCTAGCCAGCCCCCTTCTGTCTCTCCAGCCTGCCCCCTTCTGTCTCTCCAGCTAGCCAGACTCCTTCTGTCTCTCCAGCCAGCCAGCCCCCTTCTGTCTCTCCAGCCAGCCAGCCCCCTTCTGTCTCTCCAGCCAGCCCCCTTCTGTCTCTCCAGCCAGCCCCCTTCTGTCTCTCCAGCCAGCCAGTCCCCTTCTGTCTCTCCAGCTAGCCAGCCCCCTTTTGTCTCTCCAGCCAGCCGCCTTCTGTCTCTCCAGCCAGCCCCCTTCTGTCTCTCCAGCCAGCCAGCCCCCTTCTGTCTCTCCAGCTAGCCAGCCCCCTTTTGTCTCTCCAGCCAGCCCCCTTCTGTTTCTCCAGCTAGCCAGCCCCCTTCTGTCTCTCCAACCATCACCGATTTTATCTCACCAGCCAACCCCTTCTGTCTCTCCAGCCAGCCCCCTCAGACCACAGACACTTTCCTTCTCCTGTATCTTTATTCTGGCTTTGTCTTTCTTCTCTGTGCTGCGGCCGGCAACTCTGACATTGGTGCAGCGCGCATGCAGTCATGATATCATGCACACCTTGTCTCAATAAAAATAAACTTCATACATTGTACCAGGCAGCCGCCGGCAAGCACCAGTGGCTGCCCGTCCCCGGACCCCACAGCAAAGCAATAGATAGAGCCCTCTACACTGGATAGGATTCAGGTGTGAGCCCTCCTCTCTGTCTGGGCCAGGGACTCCAGCCCTGGCAGTCCCCTCCCCCCCTTCCCATGGCAGCCCTGCCTTCCGTCATTGTACACAAAACACTATGTTCTACCAGAAAAGTGAGGCTCCCAATTTATCCATCATCTTACCTGAACACAAAAGGCACAGCAGAATTAATTGATTGCAGAGCTGACATTACCAATGGCTCTGTGGTAGCTGTGTTACCATGGTGTCTATGACAGCCGTGAAGTCACGTATTCATTTTTGTGGAACCTTCTACCATGCTACGAAGGTACAGGTTTCCCCCTAAGATGCCCCATTCCTCTAGTTTGATGGCCGCAGAGCAGCTGCTATTTGATAGGTGCTGGTATTGTCATGGTACAGTAGCCTGGTGCTTGGTCAGTGGTGGCTTTTTAGGGTTAGAGGGATGGGAAGAAGTTAAACAGCAGTAGAAAGTACCTGTTGATCAGAGACCTGTTGTCTTGGTCAGGCAATTCCTGCTGCGTCATATGGAGCGGAGTGTGCTCCAGCAGTGTAAGAGGAGGCAGAGACCAATTTGGCATTGTATGGAGGAGAGTATAACTGCTGCCAGAAGTGTGTAAGTATAGCTTTCTAGTGATGGAGACAGACAGGGAGGGAGTTGCCTATGAGGTACCCCCAGCTGTTCTACAGGACCTCAAGAGTGGACTATACTACATCTTCAAGGCACCTGGTATAGTAAAATTGTATTATACTCTGCAGACTCAGTAATACGTATGCAGTGGAGAATAGGGAGATTAAAGTATAGTCTGAGATGGTGACTTTCCCTTAAAGTATGGGCCACCTAGTACTGTTGCTGTCTGAGAAATTCTGGAACCTGGAACCACGCTCATCTGTTCCAGCAAAGGCAGGGACAGACTGGGGCTGTAATAGAGCCCCGGCTTTGATGTGACCACGCGCACTCGCAAAAAGGGGCCATGGTCATGACATGATGAGGGGGTGGCCTTGCGGAATGCCCCTGTGCCTCTGTATGCTGGGTGGCAGAGCACCGGGAGGCTGCGTTGCTTGGCCAGCCCGTCTCTCTGTGTGGCAGACTGGCCCATCAGACCATTGACCCTTCTGGCATTTGCCAGTAGTGCCAGATGGACAGTCCTGTCCTGGATACATATGAATTCCATTCCTCAGGAGTAATGGAGAAATGTGAGATATGCTGAGATCCCATTTTATTGAAGTATGGGTTTTTAATCTTGTATACCTATATTTTTATTTATTTTTTGAAACATTCTACACCACATGTTCTCATTTTCAGTCCTGAGGACTCCAAACATTCCATGTTTTCCAGGTCTCTTCACAGAATCACAAGTGAAATACAGTAATTAGCTCAACCTGTGGATCCTTTAAACTGTGTCAGTGAGTACTGAATACACTGGTGCACCTGCTAGGTGACCTGAAAACCCAGAAAGTGCGGGGAGTATGGACTGGGGGCAGTGTAGACTGGGGGCAGTACAGATGGTGTTATGGTTAGCTTTACTACCTCACAGCACTGAGGTCATGAGTTTGATTCCCACCATGGTTGTATAACTGTGTGGAGTTTGTATATTCTCCCCATGCTTATGTGGGTTTCCTCACACAATTCAAAAATATACTGTTTGGTTAATTGGCTCCCGGAAAAAAATTAAACCAAGTATGTACGTATGTTTAGGGCAGACTAGATGGGCCAAGTGGTTCTTATCTGCCGTCACATTCTATGTTTCTATGTAGCTGTTTGGGGTCCTGATCAGTGGTGGATTTCCCACTAGGCACATGAGGCATGTGCCTATGGGTGTCACCTACCAGGGGCGGCACAGCAGGTCTCTCCCTCCCCCCCCCCCTTCTTGATGCTGGCTCTCTGCACATGGAACTCACACCTTGCAAAGCCGGCCAGCAGGTAAGATCCAGCCAGGGGTCAGACTGGACAGGGGGCATCAAAGAGGCAGCGGTCCAGGGAGATATGGGGTGGCAGCAACTGGACACACACATCGCCCTCTATCTTCCTGTTTCTCACTCCTCCCATCAGCTTCCTCCCCTGAATCCCTGCTTCATTAGCTCATCCCCAACATGGAACCCCCGACCCCGCTCAATCCCCCCTCCTGTTGCGGCACTCCCGACCCTCCCCTACTCACCTTCTCATCACATCACCTCCGATCCCCCCACCATCACAGAACCCCCGAATGCCCCTACAGTCAAGGCACTCCCCCCATCGCGGCATCTCTGATCCCTCTCATCTCCCACATTATATCGTATACTATTTTGTGTGTGTGTGTGGTTTGGGGGCAATAATGATGCGCCTATAGGTGGCCAGACCCCTAAATCCGCCTCTGGTCTTGAGGACTGAGTTTGAGAACCACTGTACTATTCTATGATTCTGTCTGGTGTTGTTGGTAATGGGATCTCATAATAGACCATTTGGATTGTTCATCTGATTTACCCTATCAATTGAAGATGTAAAGATTACCAGATAAGCCTAATTTATGGAACTCTAATTATTAGACTACAAGCGCCTTCCTGCTTTCTAGATCTGTTGCCGGCTGAAGGATCCAACAGTAGGAGCTGTTTTAAATCTAAATTTTATCCTTCTAAGGATAAGCAAATCCTACAATTTAAAATCCACTTCCAGGGATAATAAAAGGTTTTTCACAAATTTTTAATACACCAAATAAAAACAAATGGTAAAAATGCAAGCATACAAGATAAAAGACAAATCAAGCTTATCTATCCATATAGGAGATCGGGTACATCTAGTCTTCCATAAATGGTAAAAATGCAAACGTACAAAATATAAATTTTAAAAAGGCTTATCTGTCCATAAAGAGGTTCAGGTATAGCAGTTCCAACGCGTTTCGTCAGCAATTAGACTTCATCATATATATACACACACTGTATATTAAAGGACAATACAAGGACCTTTCAGGTGATTTGTTTAATAAAAATTCTTTGCTCAGGACACGCGGACACCCTCTCAGACTAGAGGAAAGGAAATTTAATACCATATGAAGGAAAGGGTTCTTCACAATAAGGGCAGTAAGGTTTTGGAAATCTCTGCCAGAGAAGGTAGTAATGGTGGACTCAGTTTATAAGTTTAAAAATGGATTAGAAAAATTCCTAACTGAAAGCAATATCCAAGGGTACAGCATTTAGGATAATTTATATTAGAAAAAGAATGTGTTATAGTTGATATTAGACTAATAAATATAATTCATCTTAATTCATCCGGGTCATTATAGCAAACTATAGTTACATTCAGATTAGCGTAAGGATTACATTACAGGTTGAACACGATGGACATTTTGTCTTTTTTCAACCTCATCAACTATGTTACTATCTTACTATGTTACTGTATTTATATAGCATAACATAATTGTAATCTTCCAGTGCTAATGTTTAAAAAAAACAATACCCTGAATATAAATGATTGCGTTCACACTCCTGGAAACAAGCTGGGGAATTCCTCCTAATGTTTCACAGACAAGTACGTTCATTCCTCAAGGGGAAACGCTGAGGTCCTTCCAGAGACTACAGACTCCTACTTAACGTGTACACCCAGTCGGTGAAATAGCTCAAGCCAGTAATGGACTCATAAGTAGTAAATCCGTCCGTATTGAGATAATGAAGATTTATTTACAAAAACAGGATCAATGATTGTATCTCACCAGGGGAAGAAGCAATATCCAGTGTAATACGTCTATTGGAAATGAAATCCCATTAACTCCAAAATGTTTTTTGTGTTTTTTTTAAAAAGAAGAGTAATATTTTAGCCGAGAGCTAGAAAGCAAATAATAAATAGGTTCGCTTGAGTTTCTCTAAGTTGAAGCTCTACTGCTATTATTATTTCCACTAATGCACGTCTATATTTTATTTTTCTAAATGTATTTCTGCTTAAGGAAAAAGATATTTCACCCTGACTAGGAGCATAGTAGAACCTAGTGCAACAAATTTATTTTTACAACGCCCCCAAACAGATTAGTAATGGATTTATACATGGGAAGAGTATCACAGAGTTAGAAGGCATTGTTAAAATGTATTAAAGCCTACAAAAAAAATATGGCATTTATTTTACTTTGTATGGGGTTTTTGTAAAGAGTTTGGTTTCATGTGTGACAATGCAGACTGGAGACAGTGTTAAGATAAGATGCTTCATGCTCTAGCTCAGGGGTGGCCAACCAATCAGAGACAAAGAGACAAGAAATCTTGTTAGGTACATCAAAGAGCCGACTTCGAGCCGAAGGCACACTTGCAAAAATGGGGTGTGACCTTGTGCCTGCTAGGCCACGCCCCTGGTATAAAATATATTGAAAAAGCCAGATCCAACATAAAATACAATGAAAAAACAACTTCTACCTCAAATAATTTAAAAAGCCAGATCCGCAGAAAATATATTGAAAAGCCAG
Organism: Pseudophryne corroboree; assembly: GCF_028390025.1. NCBI lineage: Eukaryota > Metazoa > Chordata > Amphibia > Anura > Myobatrachidae > Pseudophryne > Pseudophryne corroboree. Next base: position 458,862,511 of record NC_086451.1, on the reverse strand, counting down.
ATTCACATAATACACTTCAGTTCCCCCATGTGTCACTCCAGCCAGCACCCGCCTGTGTCACTCCAGCCAGCATCCTCCTGTGTCACTCCAGCCAGCACCCACCTGTGTCACTCCAGCTAGCACCCGCCTGTGTCACTCAAGCCAGCACCCGCCTGTGTCACTCCAGCCAGCACCCGCCTGTGTCACTCCAGCCAGCACGTGCCTGTGTCTCTACAGCCAGCATCCTCCTGTGTCACTCCAGCCAGCACCCGCCTGTGTCACTCCAGCCAGCACTCGCCTGTGTCACTCCAGCCAGCACCCGCCTGTGTCACTCCAGCCAGCTCCCCCTTGTGTATTTGGCTCCCTCAGTTCTCAGTCTACGTAGTGCTGCTGCATGTCTGGCTGGAGTGCAGCAGTTTACAGATCTCTTGTGGTCACGTGACTTTGAGTGTTGGGAGCCACACTTGAATAAAGAAAGAGCCGCATGTGGTTCAAGAGCCACGCGTTGGCCACCACTGCTCTAGCTCATATGTTTCCTTCTCACCCTCTTAACACCCTTCCATTTTCCAACACTTTTTTTAGCGCGTTCACAGCTGTATGTACAAAAGAGAAAATGTGTTCAAAAACACAAAAACTGCAGTTTTTGGACTTGGACGCATTTCCCATATGTAGCAAGTTACGGTATGCAATATATTCCAGGGCTTAGATGTTGTGAGTAACACCATCTTTTGCTGGTGTTACCCTGTAGAAGCCTATGGGCTTCTCAGTGCATTTTCCCAGCACCCCCCTTGGCCGTTGCCTCACTCTGAGCAAGAGCAGAGGGGCTCCTGTGTCCAAAACCCACAAATCCAGTAATCACAAAGGACAGCTCTTATCGATAGAGCTGTCCTCTGAGGTCATATGGCCAGCAGGGTTTTTTTAACCGTTGTCAGGTATCTTTGACTATTAACATTGCTCTTCAACCCTTGTCGGGAATCTTTGACTATTATCATTGCTCTACAACCCTTGTTGGGAATCCATTACTATTAACATTGCTTTTCAACCCTTGTCGAGAATCTTTGACTATTAACATTGCTCTTCAACCCTTGTCAGGAATCCTTGATTATTAACATTGCTTTTCAACCCTTGTCAGGAATCCTTGACTATTTTTTTGTACAATCCTTTTTTTATTAAAGAAACAATAGGAAAATAATATTGCTTACAGTCATTTCAATCAAATCACCCCATAATACAAATTGTGGCAAAGAAAAACACTAACAATCAATTACTAGGGGGAGATTCAAAAAATAAGACATAGCACATGACCAAAGGGATTCATTGGCAAATAACTGAACTTAAGGTTCAGAGAAAACCAGTAGAAGAGAAAATGACAGGGAGTGGAAGAAAAAAGGAAAGACAGCGGTGAGGGGACCCATCAAAGTAAATAGTGAGAATGCCAAAGTAGCTCAAATTACTTAGCTAAAGTCAAGGACATATACGTTTTATATGTGTCAGAGGACTTGCATTCTAACCAAGAGAACCATGTGTTAGAGAAATCAGATTTATTTGCCGAGGATAATAAAATATCTTCCATAGACATAAAGTAATCAAGTTTTGAAAATCAATCTTTACACGTAGGAGGTATGAAGGGAATAACCAAGGTGACAAAGTAGTGACTTTTTGTATTCAGTCACAGGTATCAGGGAGTGGCCTAATAGCCAGAAACCAGGGTCTGTGAGCACTGTCCTGTTCAATATGTGATGGGAAATTGCAATGACATCTGTCCAAAAGATTGACAGATGGGGACAGTCCCTCCAGATATGGATCATGGTACCTATAGCTGTAGAGCATGGCCAGTATGAACTGGGAATGGATGGAAACATGGTATGGTAAGGACGGATGTCTACCGCATCAAAAGCTTGTATTATGCTTCCTTTATTGCTACACAATTTTAGCTAGAATGAGCCTTAAGGAAAATGTTTTTTTGTAATCTATTTTAGATAGAGATAAATCTAAATCTCTCTCCCAAGCCAGTACATAAGTCGGGGTGGAGGTAGAATAGCTATAGTTTGTAGACTGCAGACACAGTATAGGAATGGGACTGGGGGTAGACGCAAAACAACTCAAAAGGAGTTAATTTCTATACTGCAAGGCTTAATCTATTGGATGAGGTTAGAAATTGTCTGAATTGCAAATACTTCCAGAAATCCAAGTGGATGATATCCCATTAATCCTGGATTTCAGAGAACTGTTTTGACACTAAGAGTAGTCACCAGCTGACTGACCCTAAAAAGACCAGCACAGACCCATCTGGGAAAATAAGGCCTGGAGGGAAGTTGAGGTTCACAAGAAATGATGTCAAAGGGCCAAAGACAGAGGAAATGGAGGGAAGGTGTCGTAAATCCTTCCAGGAAGAAAGCATGGGCGAAATTGTTGGCTGAGGAGAAATTTTGTGAAGAATGGAAAGCCATGGGACTATTTTTGGATTTTGCTGCAAAAGCCTTCCAGTGCAACCCATTGCTTTATGTCTCTGTTCCTCATCCATTAGAGGAACCTGTTGAAGAGAATGGCATGGTAGTAAATTTTGAAGTCTGGAAGTTGCAGACCTCCCATCTGATGGGTTGTGACAAGACATCTTGTCTAATTCTAGGTCTTCTACATGACCAGACAAACTGTCGGATCAAGAGGTGGAGTAAATGAAACCAAGAACCAGGGACCTGAATCGGGAAGGCCTGGAGGACATAAAGCATCTTAGGAAGCGTGTTCATTTTGACTACATTAATTCTGCCTAACCATGACAGCTGTTTCAAGTGCCAACTATTATAATCTCTGTGTATAGACTTCAATGAATTTATTTTAAAGTTAGAGGGTTTCCTGAATTTTTCAAATGTTTGCATTAAATGTGTGCAGAAAGTGACAGGATAGGAGATGGTAGCCAGTAAATCATCAGCAAACAAGGCCAATTTATGCTCAACATCCCCAATCCGAATACCAGATATAAGCGTTGGCCTAATAGCTCTTGCCATGACTTCTATGCAGAGGACAAATATCAGTGTAGACAATGGGTAGCCCTGTCAGGTACCATTGCTAATAAGAAAATAGTCTGAAAGAGCACCATTAACTCAGACTCTAGCCGAGGGAGTAACTTAAAATGCCAAGATCTTGTGAAAGACAAGGGATCCTACTGCAATGTGTACGAGAACAAATATCATAAGGTCCAACTACTCCTACCAAATGCTTTTTCAGCATCAGTTGACAGGAGAATAGTGGGGGCCTGGCTTTGACAAGCTAAGTGAATCAGGTTAAGGACCTTGGTTATATTGTCCCTAGCCTTGCGACCTTGACTAAAACCCACCTGATCCCCGTAAATCAATTGCAGAAGCAGGAAGTTAAGCCTATTTGCCATCAACTTGGCATACAATGTAAAGTCAACATTAAGCAGGGATATTGGTCTGTAGCTGGAACACACGGAGTGGTCCTTACCTTGCTTAAAGATGTTAGAGATGTGGGCTTCTAATGATTGATGTGAGAACTGTTGTTGAATTTGTGACTATTAACATTGCTCTTCAACCCTCGATGGGATTCCTTGACTAGTAACATTGCTCTCCAACCCATGTCGGGATTCCTCGACTAGTAACATTGCTCTTCAACCCTCGTTGGGATTCCTTGACTAGTAACATTGCTCTCCAACCCATGTCGGGATTCGTCGACTAGTAACATTGCTCTTCAACCCTTGTCGGGATTCCTTGACTAGTAACATTGCTCTTCAACCCTAGTCGGGAATCCATGATTATTAAAACTTATAATAAGCCATATTCCCTTAAAAAATTAGGTGACTACTGCATTCTTCAAAGATGACTGTAAGTCACTGGGATGAAATGGCAAAGGGTGGTAAGAATGGAGCCTTAGGAGGAGATGTACTAAACAGTGATAAAAGTGGAGAAGTGAGCCAGTGGAGAAGTTGCCCATGTCAGCCAATCAACTGCTCTGAATAGTTTTATAGCATGCAAATGATAAATGAACCGTCAATGCTGATTGGTTGCCATGGTCAACTTCTCCACTGGCTCACTTATCCAATTTTATCACTGCTTAGTACATCTCCCCTTAGTGTGTAGTAGTACAAGACAGTTAAGTTGCAACTGTATTAGAAATTCTGTGTTTCTTTAAGACTTTCATCCTATGACTCTATTACTCAGCCCAAAGTACACAGGTGTAGACCATGGAGGGGTCAAATATATAGAATAATGAAATACTAATAATAATAATAATTGGGGTGGTGGCAACGCTGTTCAGTTGGCCCTGGGTGGGCTTGCACGGAAACAGAACACTTCTCTAGATGTTATTACATAGCAGGCCAAAGTACACCATCTGTTTTAGTACTAAGAATAGCAGCCAACAATAAAGTCTGCTAGATATTAATTGCACCGATTTATTGTGTGTGACAGAATACAATGTACAATGATTACAGCACCAAGGTCCCACATGAGAACTGCTGACTACGCTCTGCGCGTTTATATCAGTCATCTCTGGAGAAATTATTCAAAAGAAGAAAAGTTGTCCAATATATTCAGCGATTTTATGTAGAAAAAAAAAAGTTGGAGCAGCAAAAGCTAAGCGCAGATGTGATCATTTTTGTTCTTCGATCTCATCAGAAGCAGCACAAGTTTCCTAAATATCCCCATCACTTATAGATCCTGTTTGTGAATTGTGCCAACTATTTTTGCAATGACATCCTTGGTGCATATTTACAAATTGCCCGTAATATTAATCACAGCACAATGTTCAATGTCTTGTGAGCAGGTGCCATATATATATCTGCAAAGTCCATTTTTAGCACCGGGGACATATTAGCACGAGTCACAATTAACTAGACACAGAAAAAAGACACCTCATCGTACACTGGCTCTTTATGCTGTCTTATTACATTTCCCTAAATGAGTCCCTCTATTAACCTAATGGGTATATCTGTGGCCTGTCCGCCAGTTTGACAGAAGAAGGTACAGTAATTCCTGGAGTTATCTTTTTCCGCTCTGTGAAATAATTACTGCACAGAAAGTTTTCTGGACACTTTTGTGTGTTGCTGAATTTTTCTACGGAAGAAGTTTTTTTCTGCTGAATAATCATTTCTGTTGTAGGGGGTGACCTTTTATAAATAGCATTGCAAGGAAGGAATAAGAAATTTGCAATAACTTCTTAGCGACTGAGCATGCAATAGTAGCATATACAGTACAGTATGCACGCACAATCCTTTCAACAATAATTAAATAGATGTAAAAATAAATTGTGACTTTTAGTTTTAGGGTTAGGCACTAGGGGGTGTTAGGGTTAGGCACTAGGGGGGTGTATAGTGGCAAATACAGGATTTCTAGAGGGGGGTTTCCAAATGCAACCCACAATCTCCCACTGTGCGGAAAATGGAATATAGTATTCATATTTAACACTATAGATGGTCTATAGTATAGACCAGTGGTTCCCAAACTGTGTGCCGTGGCTCCCTGGGGTGCCTCGGGACACTTGCAGGGGTGCCCTGGGTTGGTGGTCCAGGACCAATTCAAATTATTTATGGTCAATATAAAAGGCAAAACTAGTGCTGGTGGCTGTCAGTCATAAAATATGTGGCCAAACAGAAGCAAATCTTGTCCCTCACCACAAAATTGAGCCTAAGGATGACATATAAACACAATCTACTTAATTTAATATTTCTTTCTAAATTTCTCAATAAGAAATTATTGGCCTAGGGGTGCCGTGAAAAAAATTCTGATATTCTAGGGCGCCGTGATTCAAAAAAGTTTGGGAACCACTGGTATAGACTGTGTCAAGCATATTTAAATAATATAAAAAAGATAAGTGGTCAGGACAAGGTTATACATACTATAATAAATAATTACACAAACATAATAAAACCAGTTTCTGAGCACACATTCTCCCACCTGATGGTAAGGTGCCTGTCTCTTCTTCCTGGCAGCTCCTCTCTGGTCCAGTGCACTGATTGAGGACTCAGATCCACACACACAGCAAACTTGGCAGATGAAGCTACTACCACTGGGCATGTGCAGCAGCTCTGCTCTGTCCCTTACAGTGCATGATGTGGTGGTAGCTCTAGTAATCCATGTTAAATACCATTGCTATTGTCATAATTTGAGCCACTTGCCAAGAGGAGGGGGTTTCCAGGCATCCACCTATGGTATCCGGTCTCTAGGTCGACCACACTTAGGTAGACAATGTCTAGGTCGACCACTATTGGACGACAGTAAGTAGGTTGTCATGGTTTCTAGGTCGACATGACAGAAGGTCGACGTGAGTTTTTCTCTTTTTTAAATTGTTTTTACTTTTTCATGCTTTACGATCCACATGGATTACAACTGGGAACAGCAACCATGCCCAAAGCATGGCGAGGAGACACGGTGCACTATATGGGGTTCCCGGTCACTCTATGGAGAAGACGACACAAAAAAAGTAAAGAACCTCATGTCGACCTTCTGTCATGTTGACCTTGTACATGTTGACCTAGAGACCCTGTCGACCTAGAAACCATGTCAACCTACTTACTGTTGACCAATAGTGGTTGACCTAGACACTGTAGACCTAAGTGTGGTCCACCCTATGATCCACACCCCCACCTATGGTGTTATCCGTAGCTGAGACCTCCTGTGGGTTACCCATAGCCACCACCCCTGGAGGGTTAGCCCTAGCCGCCACCCCCCAAGGGTTAGAGTTAGGGTAGGGGCTGGGGGGTAGAAATAGTTACCTTCTCCAACGTCGGCATCTTCAGTGTTGGGATGCTGTGGTCATGTGACTGCTGGCATACCAGCCGCCGGCATTTCATATATATATTCCCTATGTTGGGATGATTAGGAACAGATGGGTGGGTTTCCAAGCCAAAAAGAAGGCAGTCACCACCTTCCACATGTACAGAATTCCAAGAGGGTTTGGTCCGTACACCCTAATTTCCAAACACAGTACTGACAATACAGTACACAATCCAAGATACAGGTGCACAATTTTTGCACATTGACAATAATATTATAGATGTTACACTCTGTAAAGAATATAGATTTTATAAACTGACTGACCAACCCCTTTTGGATATATATGTATGTATACTACCTGCAGTATCTGGCCCAGCTCGGGTGGAAATTGCTGATAACGGAAGTCGGTTACCCAGGGTTTTTGGATTTTGGTAATATGGCTGGGGTGGATGGGGTTGGGAAAATGTGTTATATGTGAAAAGGTATTGATTGTGTGTATTTTAGAAATATTTCTTTCGTTCTCCCTATTTATACAGGTATGCTCTATTTGTGCAGAGAGGCGAGCCACATTTTCTTCAGATGTTTAACCTTGCCTATGTAAACAGGTTCACTCTCTTTGCAAGGATAGGCGAGTACTGCAGAATTTCTATTTGGCGCTGAGAAGCATGTCTCTCGGAGTCTGGCTGGGGTTTACCCGCCTGACTTGGATCCCAAATCAAGGGAAAACATAATCCTCCCGCTGTCGGATTCCCGTGGGTTTTGGATTCTATATAAAGGTGATTGCACCATTTTACTCCGGCTGTGGAGCTTGTATTGAATAGACATGTCCATGCAGTGTCCATCCAGGGGTGCTCTGTTGTCCAGTTTTGTCCATCAACGGGCTGCTAAAGGGGTTCCTGTGTTTCCCAGGGGTGCTGTGTTCCATAAAGGGGCTTGGGCTACTGTGTCCTCCAGGGGTACTCTCTCTGTTCATAAAGGGGCTGCTGTATAATCATACATGTATTGTGAGTGACACTGTAGGTGGTCTGTGCTTTGTTGTACATAAAGGGGTCCTCTGCTAATCTAGGGGTGCACCAGTTATAAAAGCTAAATATAAGATTAAAAAAATTGGTGCTAAACCCCAGTGTACTATACTATTATTTTCCTGTGACACTGCTGGTCAGACCGCAGTGTGTTATCATACATGTTTTGAATTTGTGACACTGTAGGTGAAATTAAACTGCAGTGTTAGATTACTATTTCTGACTCATACGTGCATTGTGTGACAGGGAAAGTGAACTGCAGCGCCGTAACTATATGTGTGCTAGTGGTGCCTTGCACACAGCGCAGATGGGCTGGAGGCGCAGGACCACTAGCAACACCCGCTGGGCCGCTCCGCCGCCGCTATCGCCACTGCCGCACTGAGGTGTCCTGGCCGCGTCTCCCTGCCGGTCACCGGCCGGCCACCAGCTGCATTGCCCGGCTACCATTCACACAGGTAGCCGGGCAGCGCTACAGCTCCCCCTCCGCTCCCCCCGTGACCTGTGTGCTGGGAGAGATGATGTCTCTCTCAGCCCGCCCCCAGCCCATTCACAATGCCCTGCGCTGCCAAGAGCGCAGCGCAGGAAGATGGAAGACAGAAGAGGATATGGAGAGGAGAGACGCATCTATCATGCCGGCACAGGTGGTGAGTATAACTAACTAACTCTCTCTCTCTCTCTCTCTCTCTCTCTCTCTCTCTCCCTCCCTCCCTCCTTCCTTTCCCTCCCCACCCATAATGTGTAAAAAGGGGGACTGCCTGCAGTAATATGTAAAAAAGGGGGACTGCCTGCAGTAATGCGTAAAAAAGGGGGACTGCCTGCAGTAATGCATAAAAAAAGGGGACTGCCTGCCGTAATGCATAAAAAAGGGGGACTGCCTGCCGGAATGCGTAAAAAAGGGGGACTGCCTGCCGGAATGCGTAAAAAAGGGGGACTGCCTGCCATAATGCATAAAAAAAGGGGACTGCCTGCTGTAAAGCGTAAAAAAGGGGATAGCTTTCCATAATGTGTAAAAAATGGGGACTGCCCACAGTAATGCGTAAAAAAGGCGTACTGCCTGCAGTAATGCGTAAAAAAGGGGGACTGCCTGCTGTAATGCATGAAAAAGAGAGACTGCCTGACATAAAGCGTAAATAAGGGGGAGTGCCTGCTGTAATGTGTAAAAAGGGGGACTGCCTAGCATAATGTGTAAAAAAGGGGGACTGCCTGTCGTAATGTGTAAAAAGGGAGGACTGCCTGACGTAATGTGTAAAAAAGAGGGACTGCCTGCCGTAATGTGTAAAAAAGGGGGACTTCCTGCCGTAATGTGTAAAAAAGGGGGACTTCCTGCCGTAATGTGTAAAAAAGGGGGACTTCCTGCCGTAATGTGTAAAAAAAAGGGAAGGGAACTCTGCTGCCATAATGTGTAAAAAAGGATGTATGTGTGAAAAAGGGTGACTTTGTTGTCGTAATGTGCAAAAAGGGAACTGTGCTGCCGTAATGTGTAAAAAAGGGTGTCTCTCTTGCTGTAACGTGTAAAAAGGGGACTGTGGCCGGAGAGACCAACCAGCCACACGTGTAATGGCGGCTGCGGCACTGAAGGTGTTAACCCTTGTGCCTGGCGCCATATTAAGGGACAATGGGCGCTGGGCGTCACTGTTAAACGTACTTACGGCGCTGGGTACGGACTGTTTAAAAGTTTGTTTAATGATGTGTTTTAACATGTCATATGTAGTGCTCTATGCACAATTGCAGGAATGCATGTTTAACTGTATTTATTTTATATTCAAGATGTGGTCATCTGTATATTTAAAGAGGAAAATGCACTTACTATTATAGATGTCTAAATAATCATGTCTTATCCTTTGGGAATGGGACAGGGCCCTTAGCATGCCACTTCCTATCAGAGAGGTGTGAAGGACAATACCTTTTGATGTGTAAGTTCCTTAGAGAGAGATGCTAATCACTGGGTTTATGGGCTTGGAACTTGTTTCATGTACCTGATTTAATTGACATGCGAGCGACCTATGCAGGAAGGAAGACTGTTTGTATTGTAGCCTTCCTGTTGTGGTCTCAGACACTGGGTTTGCCTGGAGATGTGAATGAGACAGAAACATTGTGTTTTGAAGCTATGTGATAAATTTATCAATAGTGAATGTTAATCTGATACCAAACGCCTGTGTCAGAGGAAGGAGGATATTGTTTTATTGCACTTATATCCTTGTAAAATGTGATTTATTGGTATTTTGTAAAATAACCTGATTGGTTGGAGAAGACAGGGAGGGCTTACCTCCCTGTGATACTGTGTGGAAAACTGACATAAAAAGGAGACCTGCGTGCCTCCAGGTTGTAGTTATACCATCTTATTCTGCTGGAACATCTTGCTGTATGCTGTTGCCCCTAGCAATAGGGAAGAGTTCTCTTTAGAACTATATTTGAGCAAATAAACATCTTTGCCTCAAGACTGCTTCATCTTGTGACCAACAGGGTTAGGCCAAACCTAGCCCCGTTCTCCGGCTGTCCAGGGAAGCACCTGACGTCTCCAAGCTCCGCCTTCCGCCAGCTACCGGTAGAGGCCTAGCAAGTGGCTAGTGGGGATTCGTCAGCACCACACAGCTGTGGTAAGGCAGTGCGTCGGCACATACAGAGCAGAACCGTGGTTCCAAATGCCACGGCAGGTTAGGAGTTTGGTGGTGGCAGCAAGAACCCGCCCACAACGCAGTGGGTGGAGTCAGTAACAGGCGGTTACTGACGGTAAGCGGGAATCCCCTATGTGGTCAGGCCTCGTGCGGCTTGACCTTCCAGTCTGTGCGCAGTCGACGGGACGCGGCAAGCGGCGAGTGCTTCCGTACGGTACCGTCCTGTCACAGAAATTGGTGGCATAGTGGTGGGATATTCCCAGGCGGCTTTTCATCACCTGATTGGAGAAGCCGAGTTACTCAGGAGAGGAGTAACTGCAGCGCAGGAGGACGCACAAGATGGCGGAATTCAGCGGAATGTCCAAGGATGATCTGGAGATCGTATGCCAGGAGAAGGGTGTGGATATCCCTTTCAACGCGTCCAGGAGCGTCATGCAGGCGGCGCTCAGGAGCTGGGAGGAGTCTCATCGGGCGGAGGTGGAAAGCACTGACGGCGTCAGCATCGCAGAGGACGGCCCAACAGTGGACCTTCGTAAGGAACCGGTGAGAACCACAAGTCCCGCCCTCTCTCACAGCAGCAATGTTTCCCAGCAATCCCTAGCAGGGCCAGGATCCCAACGTCCCAGGGGGGGCGGCCCGGATACCCTAGCAGATCGGCTAGCGGAATTGGGGGAAAGGGCAACGGAGCAAGAGCGCTTGATCATCATCCAGATGTGGCGTGATGAGCGGGCACCACAGGCCGTGGTACCCCGGGAGCCGTTGTCAGCTGTTGTACACAGATCAGGACGTATTCAGTTTGCCAAGTTTGCAGACAGTGATGGGGACATTGATGGACATTTGCAAGTTTTTGAAAGGACTTGTAAACTACACGATCTACCCAAGTCAGAGTGGGTGAGACACCTTGTGCCCACTCTGCATGGAGAGGCCTTGGAGGCCTATCGAGGAGTGGCGACGGAGGACTGTGGGAACTACGACGAAGTCAAGAAGGCCCTCCTCCAGCGATTCTTCATCACTCCTGAGTCTTACAGGAAGAAATTCAGAGACTTGCCCAAGAATCCTAGCAGCACCCATGAGCAGTTCGCCACCCAGCTGCGGCAGTACGTGGTGAAGTGGGTGAAGGATTCGGAAGCCACTACATGGGACGCACTGATCGACCTGATCTGCAGGGAGCAGTTCTACCGCCGGTGCGCCCAAGAAGTGAAGGAGTGGGTGCTAGATCGGGAGCCACCCAGCTTAAAGATGGCTGCCCAATTAGCCGACAAGTATGTGGCAATTCGGCCACGGGGGCAGAAGCGCCCCGCCAGCAGCCAGCTCCAACAGACTGTACCACCAAGGGGACCACCCTCTTCAGCTCATCAACCCCAAAGACAAGCATCTTCCAACCCGGGTGCTCTTGGCCAGCAACCGCACCGCAGCGTCCCTGCCACTGATCAGAGATCATCGGTGCCACGACTGGAGAAGAAGTGCTACGGCTGTGGGAAAATCGGACATCTGAGGATGAACTGTCCTGCATCCCAAGCACCCCAGACTCGTGCCCCAAATCCGAGTGCTGGAGCCCGGATCGCTTGTTTGACGAGAGGAGATGAGCCTACAGAGACTGTTCCCCCTCCAGTCAGTCCGATGGAGTGTGGCGAGAGACAGGTGCACTCTGCGGAGAGAGTCACCTGCATGGCCAAACAGCCCCTACACAACATGTGGAGGCACCTGCAGCCGGTCCACGTGGGACCCCTGCAGGGGGAAGGCCTAAGAGACTCTGGGGCCTCAATCACTGTGGTGAGCCCCCACCTTATAGATCCTGCTGCAGTATTGCAGGGTCGCACTGCCACGATCACCCTGGCAGAAGGAACAGAAAAAGCGGTTCCCATGGCAAGAGTCTACCTGGACTGGGGAGCTGGACCCGAGTTGCGAGAAGTTGCCGTCATGGATGGTCTCCCAACTGATGTGGTCCTAGGAAATGATCTGGGTGGTGGGATCGTCACTATGTTTGTTGGCGCCATTCCCCGGAGTCAAGTTCCAAAACCACCATTGACATCAGCTACTCCAGCACAGCCCAGCCCAGAGGAAAAGACTACAGCTGCTAGACAACTGCCAGCACAGCCAACCACAGCATCAACCAGCCCAGAGGAAAAGATTACAGCGGCTAGATCAGCACATCGACCCCGCATGCCTTTTGCCTCTGGTATGCCCACGTCCCCTAGCAACGCAGAGGATGTCGGTTCCAGCTCGTTTGATCCTGTGGGGGTGCCCAATGATGTTCCTGACCCAAGTGGTTTGCCAACTCCGGCGGTGAGTATGAGAAACCACATTGACTTTTCCATGACTGACCCCTACCAGACTGACCCTAGTAGTCCCCACCTAGATCCCCCTGTAGAGTGTCCCAATTTAGGAGAAATTGAGGGCCACAGGCAGGAGTTTAGGGAGGCTCAACTCTCTGACCCATTCCCGAAAGGCATGAGGCGCCACTCTGGCAGCGGCCTTGACAGGGTTGGGGCGGGAAGTTTGACCTGGCGGGAAGGGTTAAGGTACAGGTTAGCCAGGAAAGTGGGAGGGGATAGACCAGATAGGGAATGTGTCCAACTGGTCCCCTCAGGGAACGTTCCTGTGCAACCGGTGTCGGTTGCCAGCGAAACCCCTTTGGACAGCAACCCGGAGACAGACCGTACCCTGAAGTGCTTGACACAGAGCTTACCCTGGTCTGGAATGTCGGATGACGCCCAGACCACATGTAAGGCTGGTGCCATGCGTTGGCAGCCGGGGCACTCCAGCGTTTGTGTTGTCTCTGGGCCTCTGCCCATAGGAGAACCGTTGCAGCAAGTTGCTGTGGACATAGCAGGTCCCCTGCCTGTGCGCAGTAGATCGGGGAAGACACGCAGCCTCCCTGTAGTGGATGCCACACAGGATCCAGAGGCTGGTGGTCTGGCCGCCATCACTGTGGCACAGGTAGCGGATGAGGAGGAAGGAGTAGGCCTAGGTGACAGGGTAGGTTTCCCGAGTCATAGGTCGACAGAAGAGGATTGGAGGGCAGGTCTGACAGTTAGGGCAGACAGTTGCCAGATAGGTATGACGGAGGTGCAGTGCCTGGGGCACCATGTGGGAAGAGACAGGGGTAGGCCCAACCCAGAGGGGGTGGAGGCAACCAGAGGCTGTCCCCGACCCACATCACCCAGACCGGTACTGACCTTAGAACCTGTAAGGCCCTACGGACATGTTGTCATTGACTTTAGTCCTGTAGTGAACCCCTTGACAGAGATGGCTAGGAAGGGCATTCCCAAGTCAGTGGACTTTGCACCCGCTTGCGAGTTGGCATTCCAGTCATTGAAGAAGGCTCGGGTACCCGCTCCAGTGCTGATGGCGCACATTCTTGACCAGGACTGTGTGTTACGAACTATTGCGCCACTGCACGGACTGGGAGCTGTACCGAGCCAGAAAGAGCCATATGGGCAGGAGCACCCTGTGGCCTGTTTGAGCAGGAAACTGCTATTGTGGGAGGTGGGGTATGCCACAATTGGGACACCGTGGGTGGCCCTTGTTTGTAACCGGCCCCCCACCGTGGTGACTTACCACCTACCTGTTAGGTGGCTGCAACCTACCTTGGGGGAATTGGACAGACTTTTGTGGTGGAGCCTTGAACTTGGACTTCAGGTGGACTATTTGAAGATTGTGCACCCACGAAGAGAGGCCCACTGCACTATGGATGAACTGTCTAGGCCAGAGCCTACACATCCCAGGTAGCGTCCCCTTCACCCCAACGGACTGCGGGACCAGGACCCAAATCGTTGGGACATGGGTCCCTGGTTGACCCGCTTGAATGGGGGGGGAGGAGTGTGGCCGGAGAGACCAACCAGCCACACGTGTAATGGCGGCTGCGGCACTGAAGGTGTTAACCCTTGTGCCTGGCGCCATATTAAGGGACAATGGGCGCTGGGCGTCACTGTTAAACGTACTTACGGCGCTGGGTACGGACTGTTTAAAAGTTTGTTTAATGATGTGTTTTAACATGTCATATGTAGTGCTCTATGCACAATTGCAGGAATGCATGTTTAACTGTATTTTATATTCAAGATGTGGTCATCTGTATATTTAAAGAGGAAAATGCACTTACTATTATAGATGTCTAAATAATCATGTCTTATCCTTTGGGAATGGGACAGGGCCCTTAGCATGCCACTTCCTATCAGAGAGGTGTGAAGGACAATACCTTTTGATGTGTAAGTTCTTTAGAGAGAGATGCTAATCACTGGGTTTATGGGCTTGGAACTTGTTTCATGTACCTGATTTAATTGACATGCGAGCGACCTATGCAGGAAGGAAGACTGTTTGTATTGTAGCCTTCCTGTTGTGGTCTCAGACACTGGGTTTGCCTGGAGATGTGAATGAGACAGAAACATTGTGTTTTGAAGCTATGTGATAAATTTATCAATAGTGAATGTTAATCTGATACCAAACGCCTGTGTCAGAGGAAGGAGGATATTGTTTTATTGCACTTATATCCTTGTAAAATGTGATTTATTGGTATTTTGTAAAATAACCTGATTGGTTGGAGAAGACAGGGAGGGCTTACCTCCCTGTGATACTGTGTGGAAAACTGACATAAAAAGGAGACCTGCGTGCCTCCAGGTTGTAGTTATACCATCTTATTCTGCTGGAACATCTTGCTGTATGCTGTTGCCCCTAGCAATAGGGAAGAGTTCTCTTTAGAACTATATTTGAGCAAATAAACATCTTTGCCTCAAGACTGCTTCATCTTGTGACCAACAGGGTTAGGCCAAACCTAGCCCCGTTCTCCGGCTGTCCAGGGAAGCACCTGACGTCTCCAAGCTCCGCCTTCCGCCAGCTACCGGTAGAGGCCTAGCAAGTGGCTAGTGGGGATTCGTCAGCACCACACAGCTGTGGTAAGGCAGTGCGTCGGCACATACAGAGCAGAACCGTGGTTCCAAACGCCACGGCAGGTTAGGAGTTTGGTGGTGGCAGCAAGAACCCGCCCACAACGCAGTGGGTGGAGTCAGTAACAGGCGGTTACTGACGGTAAGCGGGAATCCCCTATGTGGTCAGGCCTCGTGCGGCTTGACCTTCCAGTCTGTGCGCAGTCGACGGGACGCGGCAAGCGGCGAGTGCTTCCGTACGGTACCGTCCTGTCACAGGGACTCTGCATTTTTTTCACTGGCCCTGCTATGTATTTGGCGGGGGTGGGTGCCGATGCTGTTTCTTGCACATAGCGCTAAAATGCCTAGTTACGGCACTGCTGCAGCGTTATTATTTCTGACTTAAATACGTACTGTGTGATACTGTAGGTGAAAGTGAACTGCAGCATTATTATTTCTTACTCATACACGTATTGTGTGACACTGTATGTGAAATTAAACCACAGTGTAAGTTATATTTTGACTCATACACTTATTGTGTGACACTATAGATGGTACATTTTTTTAACAAATTGTGGTGTGTGCTGTACCTCACTTGGTTCGTGTTTGTTGATATATATGGAGGACGTACAATTGAGAGGAGAGCAGTAAGCACACACTAGTGCTGCAGGTGTTGCCACCAGTCATGATGATACAAGTATCGTCAACGTCATCTTTTAAGGCTGATGCCCAAGAGCATAGAGAGCTTAAGTCAGGGCATGTAGAATCAAAGAAGCAATTATATTTTACAGTACTAAAGAAAAAACATCAAAAGGAAAGTTAGCTGCAGCGAAACATGAAAGTGGCAAGGAGTGAGTCAGGTCTTGGCCTTTAAGTGGTGGTTCTGCAAATGTCTGTGAGACATCTTCTTCTGCATCTGATGACAATGCAAAAACTTTCCACCCAGAATCTAGAAGAGGTGTCAAAAAAAAACCACTAAGGCAGTAGAACAGACTGTGCATTCAGAACCATCACACATTCCTGTGGAACGTTTAGGGTTGTCCACGTCATCTATGTATGAGTCTGACATTTCTCAAACTGTCCTCATAGATAAGCCTTTTCCACCTCTTTCTGCCATTTCTGCACGTGTGGGGAGCAGTACAAGTAAAGATGGTGATGATGAGGGCATAATAGAAATTGAGGATTCGTGTGTCGAAGTTCAACAGGACGAGGGGTATATGTATGTACTACTATCTGACTTGTTTGTGTAAGTCAGCCACCAGTGGCTGCAGTTCTTTCCCATGATAAAAAAGAAAACCATTGTGATGTCTGGGCATAAAAGCAAAAAAGCCACCTCTTGGGTGTGGGATTATTTTTACCCAAATCCTTACAATGTTTGTGATGGCATCTACTCCATTTGTGAGGCCAAAGTTAATAGAGGCAGGGACATTAGCCATCTAGGCTACTCCTCCATGTTACATCATTTGTGGCGAGTTCATGAAATTTATTGTACAAGATTATAATGTAATTAACACACTCATCATCAACCTCCTCATTAGTGATTCAAGGTAGTTCTTCCTCAAAATTGTTTTGTGGGGGCCCAAACAAAGCAAGCACTTCAGCCACAAAAGTGTCAGTCCCTGTCACTGAAGTGCTTGGTTTGTTAAACTGTGCATGTCCTTTTTAATATCCAACGTAAGGGTGGGAGGGAGGGCCCAAGGACAATTCCATCTTGCACCACTTTTCATTTTTGCACTGCTGTGTGGCAATGTTTCATAGATGTGCTATAAACTGCCACATGTTTGTGCCGTTGCTGTGTCCGTTAATAACCAGCCAGCTCGCTGCAGCCTTTGGCCTAAAATGGATTAAAACAATATTGTGAGTGAGTTGTGAGGTGGTCAAAATTGACTGTAAATGACTGTAAATGAATGTCATTGAGGTTAATAATACTGAAGATCTAAAACCAAAAACACACATGGGCGATTTTGGCAAAACCAAATACAGATCCAAAACACAAGGGAGATACAGATCTAACACTAAAACTAAGAGACGAGGGTCGGAACACATCTCTAGTTCCTGGTGTTATCCCCCTGTGTGGTTTGTTCTTTTTCTTTTTCCTTTTTTCTCATTTTGCCTACTGCCTGCTGCTACTTTTCGATAAATGAATATTTGGCGTATAACAGTCATTCTCCTGTACTTGTGTAGTACTATTATGCCTTAACAAGAATTTGAATGATACCGCCTCTTATTGTCTTGAATTTTTTCAATAGGATTTATAGCTTCTTGTTTATCGCTTACTTGTTGATTACTGCATGTGCATTTATCTTACTGTTTTCCATTGTGCAGTATGTTGGGGGGGTTTTCTTATCATTGTATCTTATTTTACGAAAGCCAATAAAAATGTATTTAAAAAAAATACTTTGTAAACAATATTTGCAGTTTTTCCTTCAGGGATTACCAAGAAAGACGCTTGGGGCTACTAACTCATGAGCAAGCCACGTAGAGCTGCCCATGAGAGAAGCAGCTGGTCCTGAGTTCTACACCTGCGGCCCTGAGCGTTTGCAACTTGTTGATCGTCATAGCAAATCAGTTACTTACAGGAAACTGCAGGCGCTTGAATTGAAAAGGAAAATTGTTGGGTATAAGGGGTATATGTGGTATAAATACAGTCTCCCCTACGCCACATCCCATTACAATCTCTGCCTCAATTAAGTCCCTCCGCAGAGCAGTCACTTTTAAGGGCCTCATACACTAGTACGGTAAGGAGGGGGAGGGTTTAGCTAGAAACTACGGGTCATGCAGTGAGAATAGTGGGGATGGCGGTAGTAAACGAAATGGGGGAGAAGTTGGGGGGAGGGTAAGAGCAGGCGGTAAGGTTACTAACATGGGTACTAAAAGAGATTTTACCAAAGCACTAACCAATGACGATTACAGGTCATCATTGCTACATAAGGTGAAAGATGTCCCTAACGCAAGTGAAAATACTTATCTTAGTTGTATGTATGTAAATGCCAGAAGCATTACTGGTAAAAAGGGTGAACTAGAAATACTTGCAGCAAGCAAACAGTATGATATTATAGGCATTACTGAAACTTGGTGGGACGAATCTCATGATTGGACAGTCAATCTAGAGGGCTATACACTGTTTAGGAGAGACAGACTAAATAAAAAGGGTGGAGCGGTGTGTCTTTATGTAAAGCAGTTTTTAAAACCTGATATACGGGAAGATATTCAGGAGGGGACTGTAGACACTGTCGAGACATTATGGGTAGAAATTGCATGCGGGGAAAAAGGAATAAAAAAGTTAGTATTGGGTGTATGCTATAGGCTGCCTGGTATTAATGTATCTGATGAGGAATTGTTACTAAAGCAAATTGAAAGAGCAGCAGGAGTAGGAGACATAGTAGTGATGGGAGATTTTAACTATCCAGAGATAAACTGGAAAAACGATACTGCTGATACTGCTAGGGGCAATATGTTTTTAAACACACTTAATGATAACTACTTAGTCCAACTAATTGAGGAACCAACTAGGTACAATGCAATCTTAGACCTGGTATTAACAAACAATGGGGATTTGGTATCAGGTATTATAGTAGGGGAACCCACAGGAAACAGCGACCACAATATGGTCACATTCAATATCAGTTTCCATAAACAGCCCTATACTGGCTCAACTAGGACTCTAAACTTTAGCAAAGCAAATTTTGAAAAGATGAGGGTATTTTTCAGGGATATTGAATGGGAAGGTTTGTTTTTAGGAAAAAATACTACGGAGAAATGGGAGGTACTAAAATTCCTGCTAGCTAAAAATACACTCAAATTTATTCCTATGAGCAGCAAAAAAAGGAATAAAAATCATAAACCGATGTGGCTTAACAAAAAGATTAAGGAATTTATGGGCAAGAAAAGGCAAGTATTTAAAAAATACAAATCTGACGGGGAAGCAGAGTCATTTCAGCACTATAAGGAATGTAACAAAATTTGCAAAAAGGAAATAAGAGCGGCTAAAGTAGAAACTGAAAAACTAGTAGCAAAGGAAAGCAAAGCGAATCCCAAAAAATTCTTTAAATACATTAATAGCAAGAGATTAAAGAAGGAGAGTATAGGCCCTTTAAAAGACAAGTTGGGAGTCTTAAGCAAAAATGATAATTACATAGCGGACACACTAAATGAGTTTTTTTCAACAGTATTTACTAGAGAGGACCCAATTCAGGGACTGACACACAATCTCAATAATGAGAATATCCCACTGATAGGTACTTATTTAAGCGAGGAAGTAGTCTGTGACCGATTAAAACATTTAAAGATTAATAAATCACCAGGGCCCGATGGTATTCACCCAAGGGTTCTATTGGAGCTTCACTCTGAACTGGCAAAACCGCTATTTTTGATCTTTAAGGAATCAGTTATATCCGGTATGGTTCCCAAAGACTGTCGTATAGTGGAAGTAGTGCCTATATTCAAAAAGGGAAGTAAAGCTGAACCAGGTAATTATAGACCAGTTAGTCTTACATCTATAGTGGGGAAAGTATTGGAAGGTATTCTAAGAGATAGTATTCAGAAGTTCCTTGAAGTCAATAAGGTCATTAAAAGGAATCAACATGGGTTTATGAAGGACAGATCCTGTCAAACCAACTTACTTGGCTTTTATGAAACAGTAAGCGCAAACCTAGATCAGGGTAAAGACGTGGATGTAATCTTTTTTGACTTTGCCAAAGCGTTCGATACTGTACCACACATGAGATTTATCTACAAGCTACAAGAATCAGGGCTAGGAAGCACAATATGCACTTGGGTCAAAAACTGGTTAGATAATAGGGAGCAGCGCGTTGTAGTTAATGGATCTTTTTCAACTTGGACTGAAGTGCTAAGTGGTGTGCCGCAAGGCTCAGTATTAGGACCGCTATTGTTCAATATTTTCATTAACGACCTAACAGAAGGTCTAGAGAGCATGGTGTCAATTTTTGCAGATGATACCAAATTGTGTAAGGCTATAAATACAGAGGAGGATGCCGAGTCTCTTCAGAACGACTTAGTTAAATTAGAAGCATGGGCAGCCAAATGGAGAATGCGCTTCAACACAGACAAGTGTAAGGTAATGCACTGTGGTAACAAGAACAAAAATTACACCTACCTACTAAATGGGGTAAAATTAGGGGATTCTGTACTGGAAAAGGACTTAGGTGTCCTCATAGATAGCAAACTAAGCAGTAGTACCCAAAGTAGGACTGCAGCAAAGAAGGCTAATAAGATATTAGCATGCATAAAACGGGGTATTGATGCTAGGGACGAGAGTGTTATACTCCCGTTATATAAATCACTAGTGAGGCCACACCTTGAATACTGTGTACAATTCTGGGCACCGTACTACAAAAAGGATATCCTGGAGCTAGAAAAGGTTCAGAGGAGGGCGACCAAACTAATTAAGGGCATGGAGACGATGGAATACAAGGAACGGCTTGAAAGACTAGGCATGTTTACATTGGAAAAGCGGAGACTAAAAGGGGATATGATCAACATCTACAAATATATAAGGGGACAATACACAGAGCTTGCGCGGGACCTGTTTTTGGTTAGATCAACACAGAGGAATCGTAAACACTCGCTCAGGTTAGAGGAGAGGAGATTCCACACAATACGGCGTAAAAAGGCTTTTTTACGGTAAGGACGATACGTGTTTGAAATTCCCTGCCTGAGGGAGTTGTAATGGCGGAATCTGTCAACACCTTTAAGAATGGGTTAGATAAATTCCTAATGGATAAGGATATCCAGGGGTATGGTGCATAGTCATGCATTATAGTTACTATAAATAGGGATAAAATGCAACGGCTGACATCAGCATCAGTCAGAAATTTTAGTCAAATCATCATGCATAGGAGACCACAAATAGGTTGAACTCGATGGACAATTGTCTTTTTTCAACCTCAGATACTATGTTACTATGTTAATACCCAATTTCATCCGATTTCGACCTTTCAGGTCGATAAATCGGATGGAAAGTGGCAAATCGGATGTGTTTTACATCCGATCCGATGCGCGCTCCCGTGAGCATCAGATCGGAGCCCCTAGGTCGTTAGTTCTGCACTCGTGATATGTCGGTTCCCACAGGCATGACTGGGATCGCATACAATACATCATATGCAAAAGGACCGCAAAATTGACTGTAAATGACTGTAAATGAATGTCATTGAGGTTAATAATACTGAACAAAAACAGGCCAAAATTCTGTGATTTTAGCTGTATTTATGACTTTTTGACAAAAATAAAGATCTAAAACCAAAACACACAAGGGCGGTTTTGGCAAAACCAAATACAGATCGCATGCGATCCTGCCGCCCGACATGTGGCTGTAGTGTATGGGGCCCTTAAGTCAGGTTCCGTTGTATAACTTGGGCAGAGTCATGTTCCTCAGACACATGATCAAACCACCAACTTTCAGAGCACCGGGATGTCAAGCATCTGGTTTATCCATTATTGCTCCTCTCCCCGATGGCACATTGAGATCATACAAACCTCAGTTTATTTCTAGGTAAGCTATACTATTCAGCTACATAATACTGAATACACCATCCAAATTCATCCTGTAGTTTTTGTGTGATATCAGAAAGAACAGACAGACAAAAATTCCGAAACTTTTTGTTTTTCGCCATAGTTCTTAAACAGTCCCTAGAAGTATATTTCTAAAATTTCTGGAACATGCGACTGCCAAAACCACAAATTGACTACTTTCCTTATTTGGAAGCATTGTCTGAATTGGCCAGGCAGTGGAGGGAGGCATGCAGTGGTCAGTGGGTGCCTCACCCTACCTGCAATGGTGTACGAGGCACTCAAAGGTAAGGGAACAGGACGGGTGGCAGTCAACGCTTGTGTAGTCTCATCACCATAACATGCGGCAGCATCCACTTATCACAGTGTTTTCCAACCTCGGTCTTCTACCACTACCAGTCCACGTTTTAGTGATATCCATGTTTGAGCACAGATGGTAAACTCAAAATACTTGAGGTGCTAATTAAGTCACCTATGCTCAAGTACAGCAATCCTTAAAATCTGGACTGTCAGTGTGCCTTGAGGACAGTGATTTGCTACCACTGCCTAATCGCAGGTCCTCCACTCTTGCCCTGATTCCCACTGAGCTCATCTTGGGAGGTTTGATTAAGCCATAATCACTTCTGGTAGCCCACACCAGTATTTGATGGTGTATATCTGGACCTTGCCATGTACAAATACACTTACTAGAAAGAGTCACCATGTTATATCCGTACTTTCCTCCACATTAGAGCGTAGCCTCGTGTCATCGATTTCCTTGTCTCATAAAACTTCCATATATATCTATAACTGGCTACAGTAACTGTGCAACAAAAGGATAAAGCCACTTTGATATCCGGATTCTGCTCAGTGAAAGTTTTATTCCTTAGTTAAAAGATTGTTTACATAAAGAAAAGTTGGAATAAGTAATTCTAGATCAATACTTCACTTTAAAACATAAAAAAATGTCCATAAAGTGTCAGGCTTGAAATATAGCTGTCTTAAGCAGCTTTTCTGAGGGGGCCCAATAGGTCTTATCAGCAGAGCAATGCTTTGGGAATAGCTGTCAAAATATATTGATTGCTTCTGTACAGTGTGCTTTCTAAAGGATTTCTACTACACAAAATGCAGTGTGACTGTTCTTGTGGTTTAAAGGATTAAGATGACAAGAGTAAATCAAGAGGCAATTCCTGGCAATTGTAGTTTAAACAAACTTTAAGGCTGGAGACGGAAAGGACGGGGAAGCTATGAGGCATACGGTCAGCTATAGAGCGAGATGCAGAAAAGCGCAGCTAAATAAAAGGAAACCACATGGTCTCACATGCATCGTATTTCTGAAGGACGTTTTATCAAGCCGGACTTGTGCTTGTGGGATTAAATCGGGGTCAGCCCTACTATTAGGCCAACATTGGTGACAGGCAATGGCGCCAATGGTTAGGCAGTGCCTAAAACATTGGTTGAGTGACGTATTGTTGTATTTGTCAATGTGCTACCCCTATGCCATGAAGCAGCTGGCAGCTTCCTACATGTGAAACCACCAGCGGTGGCTGCTTCTCTATGTCATGGACTCTGGTAGAGTGTATGCGCATGGACAAAGTGTACCCACGGGACGGAGGGTACAAGTTGACACACCACTCTTTTTGTGAAATGGGCGGTTACTGGACGGTGGTTATGCGGAAGCACTGAGCTGCTCCGTGTAGTGGAAGTGTCTTGGGCATGTTAGCTGACTTTGGTAGCACAGACCGAGATAGGATGCCTGTTTCAGATGGATCTTCTGCTCCCAGCATCAGGTGGGTGCATGTCCAGTGACTACCAGGGGAGTATCTAGAGAGGAAGGGACCCGTGTGCTGTCTCCAGGTGTGGTCCCCCTCCATTCCCATCCCGTAGCCGGCAGAAGCACTGTTTGCGCTCTGTCTGAGCACTAGAGACTCTGGAACAGTGCCAGAGTCTACAGCGCATGTGCCAGTCTCCGAAATAATGGCGCGGGGGGGTCTCTACATATGATAGGACCCCCAAACACATCAGCCAGTGTCTAAAACTCAATGACAACTGCATTATGTCTAGTGAAGAAAAAACTCATTATTGTTAGAAAAAACAAAAAACAAGCAAGGCTCAATTATGTAATGTATTACCAATGGGATGAGTTTTAGTGTTGTTACTTTTCTTTTCTTTTTTTTACAACTGCATTCTTAGTTTGCAATATGCTATTTTGCAGAAATTATATTTATACATAAAAAGTAACATTATGGTGCCAATTTATCAACAAGTGATAAAACTTGTAAATGCTAAAACTTGTTGCATCTGATACATTGTGCTCCATCCAATCAGCTCCTGCCATGTGTTCAGCTCCTTACTGTCATGTGTTCTGCTCCTGTCATGTGTTCTGCTCCTGTCATGTGTTCAGCTCCTTACTGTCATGTGTTCTGCTCCTGCCATGTGTTCTGCTCCTGTCATGTGTTCAGCTCCTTACTGTCATGTGTTCTGCTCCTGCCATGTGTTCAGCTCCTTACTGTCATGTGTTCTGCTCCTGTCATGTGTTCAGCTCCTTACTGTCATGTGTTCTGCTCCTGCCATGTGTTCTGCTCCTGTCATGTGTTCAGCTCCTTACTGTCATGTGTTCTGCTCCTGCCATGTGTTCTGCTCCTGCCATGTGTTCTGCTCCTTACTGTCATGTGTTCTGCTCCTGTCATGTGTTCAGCTCCTTACTGTCATGTGTTCTGCTCCTGTCATGTGTTCTGCTCCTGTCATGTGTTCAGCTCCTTACTGTCATGTGTTCTGCTCCTTACTGTCATGTGTTCTGCTCCTGTCATGTGTTCAGCTCCTTACTGTCATGTGTTCTGCTCCTGTCATGTGTTCAGCTCCTTACTGTCATGTGTTCTGCTCCTGTCATGTGTTCTGCTCCTGTCATGTGTTCTGCTCCTTACTGTCATGTGTTCTGCTCCTGTCATGTGTTCAGCTCCTTACTGTCATGTGTTCTGCTCCTGTCATGTGTTCAGCTCCTTACTGTCATGTGTTCTGCTCCTGTCATGTGTTCTGCTCCTGTCATGTGTTCTGCTCCTTACTGTCATGTGTTCTGCTCCTGTCATGTGTTCTGCTCCTTACTGTCATGTGTTCTGCTCCTGTCATGTGTTCAGCTCCTTACTCATTATTGTTAGAAAAAACAAAAAACAAGCAAAGCTCAATTATGTAATTTATTACCAATGGGATGAGTTTTAGTGTTGTTACTTTTCTTTTCTTTTTTTTACAACTGCATTCTTAGTTTGCAATATGCTATTTTGCAGAAATTATATTTATACATAAAAAGTAACATTATGGTGCCAATTTATCAACAAGTGATAAAACTTGTAAATGCTAAAACTTGTTGCATCTGATACATTGTGCTCCATCCAATCAGCTCCTGCCATGTGTTCAGCTCCTTACTGTCATGTGTTCTGCTCCTGTCATGTGTTCTGCTCCTGTCATGTGTTCAGCTCCTTACTGTCATGTGTTCTGCTCCTGCCATGTGTTCTGCTCCTGTCATGTGTTCAGCTCCTTACTGTCATGTGTTCTGCTCCTGCCATGTGTTCTGCTCCTGTCATGTGTTCAGCTCCTTACTGTCATGTGTTCTGCTCCTGCCATGTGTTCTGCTCCTGTCATGTGTTCAGCTCCTTACTGTCATGTGTTCTGCTCCTGCCATGTGTTCAGCTCCTTACTGTCATGTGTTCTGCTCCTGTCATGTGTTCAGCTCCTTACTGTCATGTGTTCTGCTCCTGTCATGTGTTCTGCTCCTGCCATGTGTTCTGCTCCTGCCATGTGTTCTGCTCCTTACTGTCATGTGTTCTGCTCCTGTCATGTGTTCTGCTCCTGTCATGTGTTCAGCTCCTTACTGTCATGTGTTCTGCTCCTGTCATGTGTTCTGCTCCTGTCATGTGTTCAGCTCCTTACTGTCATGTGTTCTGCTCCTTACTGTCATGTGTTCTGCTCCTGTCATGTGTTCAGCTCCTTACTGTCATGTGTTCTGCTCCTGTCATGTGTTCAGCTCCTTACTGTCATGTGTTCTGCTCCTGTCATGTGTTCTGCTCCTGTCATGTGTTCTGCTCCTTACTGTCATGTGTTCTGCTCCTGTCATGTGTTCAGCTCCTTACTGTCATGTGTTCTGCTCCTGTCATGTGTTCTGCTCCTGTCATGTGTTCTGCTCCTTACTGTCATGTGTTCTGCTCCTGTCATGTGTTCAGCTCCTTACTGTCATGTGTTCTGCTCCTGTCATGTGTTCAGCTCCTTACTGTCATGTGTTCTGCTCCTGTCATGTGTTCAGCTCCTGCCATGTGTTCTGCTCCTGCCATGTGTTCTGCTCCTGTCATGTGTTCAGCTCCTTACTGTCATGTGTTCTGCTCCTGCCATGTGTTCAGCTCCTTACTGTCATGTGTTCTGCTCCTGTCATGTGTTCAGCTCCTTACTGTCATGTGTTCTGCTCCTGTCATGTGTTCTGCTCCTGCCATGTGTTCTGCTCCTTACTGTCATGTGTTCTGCTCCTGTCATGTGTTCAGCTCCTTACTGTCATGTGTTCTGCTCCTGTCATGTGTTCTGCTCCTGTCATGTGTTCAGCTCCTTACTGTCATGTGTTCTGCTCCTGTCATGTGTTCTGCTCCTGTCATGTGTTCTGCTCCTGTCATGTGTTCAGCTCCTTACTGTCATGTGTTCTGCTCCTTACTGTCATGTGTTCTGCTCCTGTCATGTGTTCAGCTCCTTACTGTCATGTGTTCTGCTCCTGTCATGTGTTCAGCTCCTTACTGTCATGTGTTCTGCTCCTGTCATGTGTTCTGCTCCTTACTGTCATGTGTTCTGCTCCTGTCATGTGTTCAGCTCCTTACTGTCATGTGTTCTGCTCCTGTCATGTGTTCTGCTCCTGTCATGTGTTCTGCTCCTGTCATGTGTTCTGCTCCTGTCATGTGTTCTGCTCCTTACTGTCATGTGTTCTGCTCCTGTCATGTGTTCAGCTCCTTACTGTCATGTGTTCTGCTCCTGTCATGTGTTCAGCTCCTTACTGTCATGTGTTCTGCTCCTGTCATGTGTTCAGCTCCCTACTGTCATGTGTTCTGCTCCTGCCATGTGTTCAGCTCCTTACTGTCATGTGTTCTGCTCCTGCCATGTGTTCAGCTCCTTACTGTCATGTGTTCTGCTCCTGCCATGTGTTCAGCTTCTTACTGTCATGTGTTCTGCTCCTGCCATGTGTTCAGCTCCTTACTGTCATGTGTTCTGCTCCTGCCATGTGTTCAGCTCCTTACTGTCATGTGTTCTGCTCCTGCCATGTGTTCAGCTCCTTACTGTCATGTGTTCTGCTCCTGCCATGTGTTCAGCTTCTTACTGTCATGTGTTCTCTCCTGTCATGTGTTCTGCTCCTGTCATGTGTTCAACTCGTTACTGTCATGTGTTCTGCTCCTGTCATGTGTTCTGCTCCTGTCATGTGTTCAGCTCCTTACTGTCATGTGTTCTGCTCCTGTCATGTGTTCAGCTCCTTACTGTCATGTGTTCTGCTCCTGTCATGTGTTCTGCTCCTGTCATGTGTTCAGCTCCTTACTGTCATGTGTTCTGCTCCTGTCATGTGTTCTGCTCCTGTCATGTGTTCAGCTCCTTACTGTCATGTGTTCTGCTCCTGTCATGTGTTCAGCTCCTTACTGTCATGTGTTCTGCTCCTGCCATGTGTTCAGCTCCTTACTGTCATGTGTTCTGCTCCTGTCATGTGTTCAGCTCCTTACTGTCATGTGTTCAGCTCCTGTCATGTGTTCAGCTCCTGCCATGTGTTCTGCTCCTGTCGTGTGTTCAGCTCCTGTCATGTGTTCTGCTCCTGTCATGTGTTCAGCTCCTGTCATGTGTTCTGCTCCTGTCATGTGTTCAGCTCCTTACTGTCATGTTCAGCTCCTGTCATGTGTTCTGCTCCTGTCATGTGTTCAGCTCCTTACTGTCATGTTCAGCTCCTGTCATGTGTTCTGCTCCTGTCATGTGTTCAGCTCCTTACTGTCATGTTCAGCTCCTGTCATGTGTTCTGCTCCTGTCATGTGTTCAGCTCCTTACTGTCATGTGTTCTGCTCCTGTCATGTGTTCAGCTCCTTACTGTCATGTGTTCTGCTCCTGTCATGTGTTCAGCTCCTTGCTGTCATGTGTTCTGCTCCTGTCATGTGTTCAGCTCCTTACTGTCATGTGTTCTGCTCCTGTCATGTGTTCAGCTCCTTACTGTCATGTGTTCTGCTCCCGTCATGTGTTCTGCTCCTGCCATGTGTTCAGCTCCTTACTGTCATGTGTTCAGCTCCTTACTGTCATGTGTTCAGCTCCTTACTGTCATGTGTTCAGCTCCTTACTGTCATGTGTTCTGCTCCTGTCATGTGTTTGAAAAATGTGAATATATTTGAGAAACTGTGCATATAATATTGGACAGCAGAAGTATTTCTTATGTTGGTACGCGCCAATAACCAAACACTCTCTCATTCACATTTCTGAGATATTACTGCCATATTTTTTCACTGGCTACGCCCAATCTCGCCTGATCGTGGAAGCTAAGCAGTGAGAAGCCCCATCAGTACCTAGAAGGGAGACCGCTAGGGAATATTGGGTGCAGTAAAAACACTCATAATTCAATGTGAAAAACAGAAGTGTTGGAGTAACATTTGACCCATACCTATTTATCATCCATCTTTTCTTGACAAAAATGTTGATTACAGATCTACTTAAATAGTTAACTCTAAGATCATACATTTTGCAAAGACCTAGAAATAGCCAATTAGCTTATACCAGGAGAATTTATAACAGTCGGTATATTACACATTGGATCATTTCTCTAGACCTAATTATTGATATATACCACTGTGCCTTATGTCTGAATTTTTTCTCTTATTTGTAATTTTCACTTTCTGATATTTTCACCTTGGGTGCTATCATTACCTCCAGATATAATATTTGGAGGCTTTTTACCTCCAGCCTTTAAGCTTTAATTTACGCTAATTTTGTGAAAGGTTAAACCTAGTGACCTTCCTTATTTGTACGTATGTGTGTTTGTTAGTGTATAAATTTTATTATAAACAAATTAAAAGTTAAGTTTTAATATAATAAAAGTGCCCCCAACACAGAGTCTTTCTTTTTTCTTGCAATACATCTATACATACCCCTGACTGTGGGTGCACCACCAACAACACTAATTCCTTGGATAGCTATTTCAGGCATCTCTCATGTATATGCACTGTTGATCTACAAGGGACATACCTTATAAGAGCCCATTATATAGATTATATAAACAGTCCTGTGCGGTACCATATTGAATTACTTCCACCTTTCCAGGGGGCCGGGAGGGCCACCTGATTTTCGGGAGCCTCCCGGCCATTCCAGGAGGGTAGGCAAGTATGGTCCAACCATGTTTGGAAGTGTGACATTTACCTCTAAATAACATCTCCTATGACTGTGTGACAGTGCTTAGTGACTACACCCATTATGTCCTACCACTGGCATGCTGGAACTTGTAGCTGCACACCGGCCGGATAGAGATGTATGGTGCCTGCATATAGCAAAGAAAGGGGTTAAGATTTCAGATAACTTTCTGTTATGAAAACGTTATTTCATAATCCCTCAGATAGGTTGGCAACAAGCACGTAACGCGTGGATTCCTACTGTCGGCACAGTGCCCGCTACACATCTCTCTGTTGTGAGTAAGATGCTTTGCTTTCCTGATGCTATAGACAGCTCTCACTGCACATAATATTCTGTCTCATGTACATATATTTCAAAATGTTTTAGAACCAGAATAACTTTGAAGATGTTCCCGGAATCAATCTTCATTAATATTTCATAATTCTCCCAAATGACTGTTTTGACTGTGTGGGATGAAAAAAAAAATTGCAAAAACACTTGTGAACACATCATACCATATTGTGTGCCATTCTGCCTCCACATAGACATGTTCCTAGGAGTTCCAGGAACATCTAGGATAAGGTATGTGCTGCATGACAAAGATAAATGCTGTTCAACCGACTCTTCATAGTCAACAAGCCAGGGAAAGATGAAATGCTTGAAGTAGAGACTAGAAGATATAATGTGTGTGTATGAGGGGGAAAGGGTCCACACAGCATACCAGAGGAAGGGTGTGCTCTCCTACCTTCCTGTGCCGGAACCAGGAGGTGTGAGGGGCACGTAGGGGACAAGTGAGGGACATGTGGGAGAGCTTTGACAGTCATATGTTCTGACATTTGTGGGTCAGATGGCCGTGTGGCTAAGTCTGAAGGGCATGTTGGGGGTATGTGAGGGAGTTCTGGAGTACCCATAGTATCTGAGGCCATCTGGGTGCATCCTGGGTCAAATATGAGTTTGGGTGGTCAGACTGGCATGGGGTGGACTGATCGAACATATGGGGGCATATTGAGAAGAATGATGTGTGCGTGCCAAGTAAGTTGCCATTTATTCTTGAAACTAAGGGTAAAATGCAGCCCTTTTGAATGTTGGAGGGCAGGGCATGCATCCCATGAATAATACCGGGTTCCACAACACTAGTGAAGACAATACATGGCATCTTGTAGTTGAATCTTGTAGTTGACATAAGACAAGATGGCTGCTGTTCCCCAATTTGTACTTACACCATTAAAAGGCTTGCTGCCCTGGGTTTAGCCAACATACCACTAGACTTCCAGAACTACACGCCTTTTTTGAGCAACACTGGTCAGCCAAGTTGTTGGTGGAAGGGTGACGGAATGTTTTCAAAGACCCAAATTAACCTACGGTAGTACCCCACACGCCCTTAAAATACATGTAGCTCTGCCATAACCTTAGGAGTACTCCTCTTCTGAACTCTTTAAATCTTGTCAGGGACAGAGGTTATACCCAGCAGGGTGACAATATATCCCTCTGCATTTATAATAGAACAGCAAACACTTGTTTGTTTGTTTGTTTGTTTGTTTTTTCCCTTCCCTGACCTGTCACTGTTATTGTACCTCTCACAATCCATTTGCTCAGTCCATAGTAGCCAAGAACTTAGATTGGCCATGTGCATTTAATGACTTCTCCAACTGCAGTAGTGGATCTGCATCATGTGTGGTACATTCTTTCAGTTGGCTGCAGGTATCCTCACAGTACAACACCTACTGTCTGTTTTTCAAACTAGTATAATAGGCAGTAATTAGATCAAATCACGTGGGTGTCTGGTAGAGATGAGCGGGTTCGGTTTCTCTGAATCCGAACCTGCCAGAACTTCATGTTTTTTTTCACGGGTCCGAGCGACTCGGATCTTCCCGCCTTGCTCGGTTAACCCGAGCGCGCCCGAACGTCATCATGACGCTGTCGGATTCTCGCGAGGCTCGGATTCTATCGCGAGACTCGGATTCTATATAAGGAGCCGCGCGTCGCCGCCATTTTCACACGTGCATTGAGATTGATAGGGAGAGGACGTGGCTGGCGTCCTCTCCGTTTAGACACTTGATTTACTAATTTTGGGGAGCATTAGGAGTACTCAGTAGTGTACAGTGCAGAGTTTTGCTGATAGTGACCAGTGACCACCACTTTTATTTATAATCCGTTCTCTGCCTGAAAAAAGCGATACACAGCACACAGTGACTCAGTCACATACCATATCTGTGTGCACTGCTCAGGCTCAGGCCAGTGTGCTGCATCATCTATTATCTATATATAATATTATATATCTGTCTGACTGCTCAGCTCACACAGCTTATAATTGTGGGGGAGACTGGGGAGCACTACTGCAGTGCCAGTTATAGGTTATAGCAGGAGCCAGGAGTACATAATATATTATATAGTGAGTGACCACCAGACACACAGTGCAGTTTATTTAATATATCCGTTCTCTGCCTGAAAAAAGCGATACACACAGTGACTCAGTCAGTCACATACCATATCTGTGTGCACTGCTCAGGCTCAGGCCAGTGTGCTGCATCATCTATATATATTATATATCTGTCTGACTGCTCAGCTCACACAGCTTATAATTGTGGGGGAGACTGGGGAGCACTACTGCAGTGCCAGTTATAGGTTATAGCAGGAGCCAGGAGTACATAATATTATATTAAAATTAAACAGTGCACACTTTTGCTGCAGGAGTGCCACTGCCAGTGTGACTAGTGACCAGTGACCTGACCACCAGTATATAATATTAGTAGTATACTATCTCTTTATCAACCAGTCTATATTAGCAGCAGACACAGTACAGTGCGGTAGTTCACGGCTGTGGCTACCTCTGTGTCGGCACTCGGCAGCCCGTCCATAATTGTATATACCACCTAACCGTGGTTTTTTTTTCTTTCTTTATACATACATACTAGTTACGAGTATACTATCTCTTTATCAACCAGTCTATATATTAGCAGCAGACACAGTACAGTGCGGTAGTTCACGGCTGTGGCTACCTCTGTGTCGGCACTCGGCAGCCCTTCCATAATTGTATATACCACCTAACCGTGGGTTTTTTTTCTTTCTTTATACATACATACTAGTTACGAGTATACTATCTCTTTATCAACCAGTCTATATATTAGCAGCAGACACAGTACAGTGCGGTAGTTCACGGCTGTGGCTACCTCTGTGTCGGCACTCGGCAGCCCGTCCATAATTGTATATACCACCTAACCGTGGTTTTTTTTTCTTTCTTTATACATACATACTAGTTACGAGTATACTATCTCTTTATCAACCAGTCTATATATTAGCAGCAGACACAGTACAGTGCGGTAGTTCACGGCTGTGGCTACCTCTGTGTCGGCACTCGGCAGCCCGTCCATAATTGTATATACCACCTAACCGTGGTTTTTTTTTCTTTCTTTATACATACATACTAGTTACGAGTATACTATCTCTTTATCAACCAGTCTATATATTAGCAGCAGACACAGTACAGTGCGGTAGTTCACGGCTGTGGCTACCTCTGTGTCGGCACTCGGCAGCCCGTCCATAATTGTATATACCACCTAACCGTGGTTTTTTTTTCTTTCTTTATACATACATACTAGTTACGAGTATACTATCTCTTTATCAACCAGTCTATATATTAGCAGCAGACACAGTACAGTGCGGTAGTTCACGGCTGTGGCTACCTCTGTGTCGGCACTCGGCAGCCCGTCCATAATTGTATATACCACCTAACCGTGGTTTTTTTTTCTTTCTTTATACATACATACTAGTTACGAGTATACTATCTCTTTATCAACCAGTCTATATATTAGCAGCAGACACAGTACAGTGCGGTAGTTCACGGCTGTGGCTACCTCTGTGTCGGCACTCGGCAGCCCGTCCATAATTGTATATACCACCTAACCGTGGTTTTTTTTTCTTTCTTTATACATACATACTAGTTACGAGTATACTATCTCTTTATCAACCAGTCTATATATTAGCAGCAGACACAGTACAGTGCGGTAGTTCACGGCTGTGGCTACCTCTGTGTCGGCACTCGGCAGCCCGTCCATAATTGTATATACCACCTAACCGTGGTTTTTTTTTCTTTCTTTATACATACATACTAGTTACGAGTATACTATCTCTTTATCAACCAGTCTATATATTAGCAGCAGACACAGTACAGTGCGGTAGTTCACGGCTGTGGCTACCTCTGTGTCGGCACTCGGCAGCCCGTCCATAATTGTATATACCACCTAACCGTGGTTTTTTTTTCTTTCTTTATACATACATACTAGTTACGAGTATACTATCTCTTTATCAACCAGTCTATATATTAGCAGCAGACACAGTACAGTGCGGTAGTTCACGGCTGTGGCTACCTCTGTGTCGGCACTCGGCAGCCCGTCCATAATTGTATATACCACCTAACCGTGGTTTTTTTTTCTTTCTTTATACATACATACTAGTTACGAGTATACTATCTCTTTATCAACCAGTCTATATATTAGCAGCAGACACAGTACAGTGCGGTAGTTCACGGCTGTGGCTACCTCTGTGTCGGCACTCGGCAGCCCGTCCATAATTGTATACTAGTATCCAATCCATCCATCTCCATTGTTTACCTGAGGTGCCTTTTAGTTGTGCCTATTAAAATATGGAGAACAAAAATGTTGAGGTTCCAAAATTAGGGAAAGATCAAGATCCACTTCCACCTCGTGCTGAAGCTGCTGCCACTAGTCATGGCCGAGACGATGAAATGCCAGCAACGTCGTCTGCCAAGGCCGATGCCCAATGTCATAGTACAGAGCATGTCAAATCCAAAACACCAAATATCAGTAAAAAGCCTCTTTTTTTCTTTGCGTCATGTGCTGTTTGGGGAGGGTTTTTTGGAAGGGACATCCTGCGTGACACTGCAGTGCCACTCCTAGATGGGCCCGGTGTTTGTGTCGGCCACTAGGGTCGCTAATCTTACTCACACAGCTACCTCATTGCGCCTCTTTTTTTCTTTGCGTCATGTGCTGTTTGGGGAGGGTTTTTTGGAAGGGCCATCCTGCGTGACACTGCAGTGCCACTCCTAGATGGGCCCGGTGTTTGTGTCGGCCACTAGGGTTGCTAATCTTACTCACACAGCTACCTCATTGCGCCTCTTTTTTTCTTTGCGTCATGTGCTGTTTGGGGAGGGTTTTTTGGAAGGGACATCCTGCGTGACACTGCAGTGCCACTCCTAGATGGGCCCGGTGTTTGTGTCGGCCACTAGGGTCGCTTATCTTACTCACACTGCGACCTCATTGCGCCTCTTTTTTTCTTTGCGTCATGTGCTGTTTGGGGAGGGTTTTTTGGAAGGGACATCCTGCGTGACACTGCAGTGCCACTCCTAGATGGGCCCGGTGTTTGTGTCGGCCACTAGGGTCGCTAATCTTACTCACACAGCTACCTCATTGCGCCTCTTTTTTTCTTTGCGTCATGTGCTGTTTGGGGAGGGTTTTTTGGAAGGGCCATCCTGCGTGACACTGCAGTGCCACTCCTAGATGGGCCCGGTGTTTGTGTCGGCCACTAGGGTCGCTAATCTTACTCACACAGCTACCTCATTGCGCCTCTTTTTTTCTTTGCGTCATGTGCTGTTTGGGGAGGGTTTTTTGGAAGGGCCATCCTGCGTGACACTGCAGTGCCACTCCTAGATGGGCCCGGTGTTTGTGTCGGCCACTAGGGTCGCTAATCTTACTCACACAGCTACCTCATTGCGCCTCTTTTTTTCTTTGCGTCATGTGCTGTTTGGGGAGGGTTTTTTGGAAGGGACATCCTGCGTGACACTGCAGTGCCACTCCTAGATGGGCCCGGTGTTTGTGTCGGCCACTAGGGTCGCTTATCTTACTCACACAGCGACCTCGGTGCAAATTTTAGGACTAAAAATAATATTGTGAGGTGTGAGGTATTCAGAATAGACTGAAAATGAGTGTAAATTATGGTTTTTGAGGTTAATAATACTTTGGGATCAAAATGACCCCCAAATTCTATGATTTAAGCTGTTTTTTAGTGTTTTTTGAAAAAAACACCCGAATCCAAAACACACCCGAATCCGACAAAAAAAATTCGGTGAGGTTTTGCCAAAACGCGTTCGAACCCAAAACACGGCCGCGGAACCGAACCCAAAACCAAAACACAAAACCCGAAAAATTTCAGGCGCTCATCTCTAGTGTCTGGGTCTCAAGAGCTTCTTCACTTACTGATGTGGGAAAAATATACTGGTCCCACACAAAGGCTGATTTTCCAGCACGGAGAGTCTTATGAACAACTTCATTGCTTATCCACAAGGCGCCATAAGGAGTTAATAACCAATGAGATATACTGCTGTACAACGCTCATCTGAGCACGAATCACATGATGGTGTGAATGGATTATTCAAAAAACATCTTTGTCTGTCAAAACATAATTACAATACATCATTTACTAATTACTTGCCCAGTTCTCTTACTACTAACATTTCTTTCAAAATCTGAAGCTTTACTGAAGTCTTCAATTCATTCATGACTATCTGAAAATGCACACACAACTTAAATTACTTCCTGTAACACAAACAGTTACATGCCTTAAATGTTATGATATATGAGAAATGATATGTAAACTGATAAACTAACCTGGCATGTGAATTCAGACAAAATGATTAAGTGTTGTTTAATATGACAAAAAAAGTCACAACACTTAGGGGGGTATTCAAATGTTTGAAAAGTCGGTTAGGTGTCTGTTTTTCCCTGTCTATTAGATAGGGTAGGGGGGGGGGGGGGGGGGGGGGCAGACACCCAACTGACTTTTCAAACATTTGAATTCCCCCCTTATTGTATTTTAAAAAAAGTTAACAAAATGACCTATATTAATATTTTGCAAAAAAGTTCATTAAAATAAACAGGAGTGAAAACAGAAACCAAAAACTCATGTACTTTCATGTGACTGCACAGAGGAAAGCTAAAACATGGACAGCTGTTCAATGACATACTGGCACCTGAAGAATCACCTAAAGAATCCTAAATGTCCAAAGTGCCAATGGCTGCCTCACAGACAAAAAGTGGGAACAGCAACCATTCCTCTCTTCAAAAAAATTTAACAAGCGCCTTGCTGTGGGACCAGTGACACCTCCAGGCATTTGAAGTCCAGGGAGTGGGCCAATACAGAATTGCTTCTTCTCTCCCTTCTACAGTATATCTCACCTGTGCTTTAGTGACGGTGGGCAAGAAAGAATGATATGTATATATATTGAACCTGCCAAAAGGCACATAGATACAGGTGTAGATTACATTGCATCGTAGAGTCTATTACCCATCAGTATAGGGGCCATTACTACCTAATCCTGTATATCTTTATAGCCCTATTTAGGTGTGCAGGTTTTCTTTAATATTTATGGTAGCTAAGTAGCAATCGCAATGATGGGGGGGGGTTGTGACTGTGGTGCAAGTAGAAATATTTCCTTAGTGGTACTGAGTGCCGAAAAATGGGCGTCATGCCCCTTTTTTGGGGGGAATCTGGAGGCAAGGCTAAAAATATATAGTGATGCCTCCAGTATAATAGAGATATATAGTGATACCTCCAGTATAATAGAAATATATAGTAATACCTCCAGTATAATAGAAATATATAGTAATGCCTCCAGTATAATAGAAATATATAGTAATGCCTCCAGTATAATAGAAATATATAGTGATACCTCCAGTATAATAGACATATATAGTAATGCCTCCAGTATAATAACAATATATAGTAATGCCTCCATTATAACAGGAAAATACAGCCACTGTCGCACTCCGAGTAACCCTGACACAGTGGGAGGAGCCGTCATGCTGCCAAGCACCATGGTCTTGTTGCTTTGTGGCACATTATAAATGTGGTAATGGTAAAGTGTGTGGCAGGTGGTACCCGCTGACAAATTCTTAAGGGTATTCCGTACCCGAGCGTACCCGCATACTTGCACCACTGCTGTACAGTTAATCAAGAATAAATTCAGTTGTACAATGTACAGCAGAAATGATGAGGTTTTCTACTGGATAGATTTTCTGTACAATGTAGGAATCCTGGATATCTTATGTCTCTCCCCCCTATCCTAATAATACAGACATCACTGTAGGTACAAAACATAAGTCAAAAGTACTTTCCCTTGTCTTATCTCTTCCACCACTTTTTTTCTGCAACGCCTCTTTATTTTCTCCATTTTCAGCGGTATTAATCAGCCTTACACCGGAGAGATCAGCCAGGTTCTCATTTATTGATTATGCTTATTAGTCAAAGGCGTCTGCTTGCACTGAGCTAATGGTCTTATTCTCAGTATCTGTGGATAACGAATATGTTCTGTTCCTCTACTGTTTATGCTTTAAACAGAAATTCATTTTTGGTTTCAACTTTTGGATCATTTAATAAAAATCATTGAAACAGAACAGAGATTAATCATTTCCCTAGTCACAGATGGATGACTTTTTTTTAAAGCGATTGCTTGAATCATTAGCAGACATATTGGCTGTGCCTTGCTGTTTATAATGAGGACAAGTAGTAAAGGTACAGATTGCTCTGAAGGTTAAGGAGCCCGAGCTTCATAATCACACGCCAGTTATCTTCAATCCATTCACTGATAAAACACATCTAAAATATGCTTTAGTTAGATGAAGCTGATATTGTATGCAAAGACCCTTAACATGCCGGCCCTTACATAAAGAGCAGCTTTGGAATGAAGAAACAGAATTTTAAAGGGATGCATCTTGCTTGGAGATGTACATGTAGGAAATCATTTGGTAAATCGGTTTCTAATTTCTGCAAGAGGATTATTTACCAGTTACAACTGAAAAGATACAGCCCATTAAGAACCGTTGCAATCTTGTGGTCCATTATGCAATAGGTAGCATCTATCCTTGTGTATCTATGCCTATTTCACATAAGATGGTAAGCTTGCGAGCAGGGCCTTCCTACCTCTAGGTCTGTTATTACCCAGTTTGTTCTATTGCAGATGTGTCCACTTACATCTTTGCTTTTTTTACAAATTTGGCACAACATGCAAAACACGGCTAAGCTGTTTTTCACGAGTAACGAGTGGATGAATTTTAAAATTCTTGTTTGCCATAATAAAATATGTATAAAGTAAAATAATAAAGAAGCAAATTAAGAAAAATCACAAGGCATGGCTAAATCTCTGAGTCTATGGCATGCAAAACTGTGCCATACATGGCGGGATATAGCAAAGATGTAAGTGGACACATCTGTAGAAACCTTATTTAAAGGAAATAGTTAACCATTTGGTAAGGCTATTTGCAGTTTTAATATGACAGCAGTGGAGCTACATTGAATTGTGTATTAGTGGAGCTGGCGCACTAACCTTATTTAAATTTATCCTATGGCGCCATCTAGTGAATAAATTATTAGTTGCAGGTGTATTAGAAAGCTACTGCAGAAATAAGTAATGTAGGTTTAAAATGCCATTGGCAGCATAGGAAAAGCTAAACATGCATACAAAATAATCAAAATGAAACATAACTTGATACATGCACATCTATAGCAGTAAATGTGTCTTCCGCCGCACCGCTGCATAATAATTGTCATTTTATTGGAATATTTAAATTAGTGATGAGCGGGTTCAGTTCCTCGGAAACCGAACCCCCCCGAACTTCACCCATTTTACACGGGTCCGAGGCAAACTCGGATTGTCCCGTATGGCTCGGTTAACCCGAGCGCGCCCGAACGTCATCATCCCGCTGTCGGATTCTCGCGAGATTCGGATTCTATATAAGCAGCCGCGCGTCGCCGCCATTTTCACTCGTGCATTGGAAATGTTAGGGAGAGGACGTGGCTGGCGTCCTCTCCGTTTATTCATTGTTGAGTTGATGATGCAAATATTTGTGCTTGCTTATATCATTGTGGGGACTGGGGAGCAGCTTTATATTAATATAGGAGGAGTACAGTGCAGAGTTTTGCTGATCAGTGACCACCAGTTTTATCCGTTCTCTGCCTGAAAAAAACGCTCCTTATCTGTGCTCAGTGTCCTGCATATATCTGTGCTCACACGGCTTAATTGTGGGGACTGGGGAGCAGCTGTATTATATAGGAGGAGTACAGTGCAGAGTTTTGCTGACAGTGACCACCAGTATATGTTGTCTGCCTGAAAAACACTCCATATCTGTGCTCAGTGTGCTGCAGTGCATATATCTGTGCTCACACTGCTTTATTGTGGGGACTGGGGACCACCAGTATAATATTATATAGGAGGAGTACAGTGCAGAGTTTTGCTGACCAGTGACCACCAGTATACGTTGTCTGCCTGAAAAACACTCCATATCTGTGCTGCATTGTGTGGTATATAGTAGGAGTACAGTGCATAATTTTGCTGACCACCAGTATATAATATATAGGAGTACGGAACAGAAGGCCACTGCTGTACCTACCTCTGTGTCATCAAGTATACTATCCATCCATACCTGTGGTGCATTTAAGTTTTGCACAGTTTGCTGACCACCAGTATATAATATATAGCATTACGGTACAGTAGGCCACTGCTGTACCTACGTCTGTGTCGTCAAGTATACTATCCATCCATACCTGTGGTGCATTTCAGTTTTGCACAGTTTGCTGACCACCAGTATATAATATATAGCATTACGGTACAGTAGGCCACTGCTGTACCTACCTCTGTGTCGTCAAGTATACTATCCATCTAGATTCTATACCTGTGGTGCATTTCAGTTGTGCAGTTTGCTGACACAGTGACCACCAGTATATATAGCAGTACGGTACGGAAGGCCACTGCTGTACCTACCTCTGTGTCGTCAAGTATACTATCCATCTACATTCTATACCTGTGGTGCATTTTAGTTTTGCAGTTTGCTGACACAGTGACCACCAGTATATATAGCAGTATGGTACGGAAGGCCACTGCTGTACCTACCTCTGTGTCGTCAAGTATACTATCCATCTACATTCTATACCTGTGGTGCATTTTAGTTTTGCAGTTTGCTGACAGTGACCACCAGTATATATAGCAGTACGGTACGGAAGGCCACTGCTGTACCTACCTCTGTGTCGTCAAGTATACTATCCATCTAGATTCTATACCTGTGGTGCATTTCAGTTGTGCAGTTTGCTGACACAGTGACCACCAGTATATATAGCAGTACGGTACGGAAGGCCACTGCTGTACCTACCTCTGTGTCGTCAAGTATACTATCCATCTACATTCTATACCTGTGGTGCATTTTAGTTTTGCAGTTTGCTGACACAGTGACCACCAGTATATATAGCAGTACGGTACGGAAGGCCACTGCTGTACCTACCTCTGTGTCGTCAAGTATACTATCCATCTACATTCTATACCTGTGGTATGCCTCATTTTTCTTTGCATCATGTGCTGTTTGGGGACAATTTTTTTGAAGTGCCATCCTGCCTGACACTGCAGTGCCACTCCTAGATGGGCCAGGTGTTTGTGTCGGCCACTTGGGTCGCTTAGCTTAGTCACACAGCGACCTTGGTGCGCCTCTTTTTTTCTTTGCATCATGTGCTGTTTGGGGACAATTTTTTTGAAGTGCCATCCTGTCTGACACTGCAATGCCACTCCTAGATGGGCCAGGTGTTTGTGTCGGCCACTTGGGTCGCTTAGCTTAGTCACACAGCTACCTCATTGCGCCTCTTTTTTTCTTTGCATCATGTGCTGTTTGGGGACTATTTTTTTGAAGTGCCATCCTGCCTGACACTGCAGTGCCACTCCTAGATGGGCCAGGTGTTTGTGTCGGACACTTGGGTCGCTTAGCTTAGTCACACAGCTACCTCATTGCGCCTCTTTTTTTCTTTGCATCATGTGCTGTTTGGGGACTATTTTATTGAAGTGCCATCCTGCCTGACACTGCAGTGCCACTCCTAGAAGGGCCAGGTGTTTGTGTTGGCCACTT